>NC_041389.1:546382046-546418876 GCF_002162155.2 Triticum dicoccoides
AAGACCATGAAATTGAAAAGCATTTGAAATGAACTCTGAAAAGGTTGAAAGTTGGCTTGGTATCATCATTTCACCCACATAGCATGTGCAAGAAAGTACAGAGGGTTACGGCAAAAACTGGATGCACTTCGTGTACAAAACGGACAATCTCTTTCGAAGTATGAGGGTTTCATACGGAAACTCGTCTGTTACAATGGGATTTCATTTTTTTTTGAACTTATTTGAACTCCATAGTTTTTTTGTGTTCAAAATGCACCATTCAAAGCCACATCATCAATTTACAATCCTTTCCGACTTCATTTGTTATTATTCATGCCTTTACTGATTATTTTGAGCTATAAGACAATGAAATTGAAAAGCATTTGAAATGAACTCTGAAAAGGTTCCAAGTTGGCATGGTATCATCATTTCACCCACATAGCATGTGAAAGAAATAGAGAGGGTTACGGCAAAAACTGGATACACTTCATGTACAAAACGGACAATCTGTTTCGAAGTATCAGGGTTTCATATGGAAACTCGTCTGTTACAAAGGGATTTCATTTTTTTGAACTTATTTGAACTCCATAGTTTTTCTGTGTTCAAAATGCACCATTCAAAGACACATCATCAATTTACAACCCTTTTTGACTTCATTTGTTAATTTTCATGCATTTACTGATTATTTTGAGCTATAAGACCATGAAATTGAAAAGCATTTAAAATGAACTCTGAAAAGGTTCCAAGTTGGCATGGTATCATAATTTCACCCACATATCATGTGCAAGAAAGTAGAGAGGGTTATGGCAAAAACTGGATGCACTTCGTGTACAAAACAGACAATCTGTTTCGAAGTATCACTGTTTCATACGGAAACTCGTCGGTTACAAAGGGATTTCATTTTTTGAACTTATTTGAACTCCATAGTTTTTCTGTGTTCAAACTGCACCATTCAAAATCACATCATCAATTTACAACCCTTTCTGACTTCTTTTGTTATTTTTTCATGCATTTACTGATTATTTTGAGTTATAAGACCATGAAATTGAAAAGCATTTGAAATGAACTCTGAAAAGGTTGAAAGTTGGCATGGTAACATCATTTCACCCACATAGCATGTGCAAGAAAGTACAGAGGGTTACGGCAAAAACTGGATGCACTTCGTGTACAAAACGGACAATCTCTTTCGAAGTATGAGGGTTTCATACGGAAACTCGTCTGTTACAATGGGATTTCATTTTTTTGAACTTATTTGAACTCCATAGTCTTTTTGTGTTCAAAATGCACCATTCAAAGCCACATCATCAATTTACAATCCTTTCTGACTTCATTTGTTATTATTCATGCCTTACTGATTATTTTGAGCTATAAGACCATGAAATTGAAAAGCATTTGAAATGAACTCTGAAAAGGTTCCAAGTTGGCATGGTATTATCATTTCACCCACATAGCATGTGCAAGAAAGTAGAGAGGGTTACGGCAAAAACTGGATGCACTTCATGTACAAAACAGACAATCTGTTTCGAAGTATCAGGGTTTCATATGGAAATTCGTCTGTTACAAAGGGATTTCATTTTTTTGAACTTATTTGAACTCCATAGTTTTTTTGTGTTCAAAATGCACCATTCAAAGACACATCATCAATTTACAACCCTTTCTGACTTCATTTGTTAATTTTCATGCATTTACTGATTATTTTGAGCTATAAGACCATGAAATTGAAAAGCATTTGAAATGAACTTTTAAAAGGTTCCAAGTTAGCATGGTATCATCATTTCACCCACATAGCATGTGCAAGAAAGTAGAGAGGGTTACGGCAAAAACTGGATGCACTTCGTGTACAAAACGGACAATCTATTTCGAAGTATCAAGGTTTCATACGGAAACTCGTCGGTTACAAAGGGATTTCATTTTTTGAACTTATTTGAACTCCATAGTTTTTCTGTGTTCAAAATGCACCATTCAAAGCCACATCATCAATTTACAACCCTTTCTGACTTCATTTGTTATTTTTTCATGCATTTACTGATTATTTTGAGCTATAAGACCATGAAATTGAAACGCATTTGAAATGAACTCTGAAAAGGTTGAACGTTGGCATGGTATCATCATTTCACCCACATGACATGTGCAAGAAAGTACAGAGGGTTATGGCAAAAACTGGATGCACTCCGTGTACAAAACGGACAATCTCTTTCGAAGTATGAGGGTTTCATACGGAAACTCATCTGTTACAAAGGGATTTCATTTTTTTCAACTTATTTGAACTCCATAGTTTTTCTGTGTTCAAAATGCACCATTCAAAGCCACATCATCAATTTACAACCCTTTCAAACTTCATTTGTTATTTTTCATGCATTTATTGATTATTTTGAGATATAAGACCATGAAATTGAAAAGCATTTGAAATGAACTCTGAAAAGGTTCCAAGTTGGCATGGTATCATCATTTCACCCACATAGCATGTGCAAGAAAGTAGAGAGGATTACGGCAAAAACTGGATGCACTTCCTGTACAAAACGGACAATCTCTTTCGAAGTATCAGGGTTTCATATGGAAACACGTCTGTTACAAAGGGATTTAATTTTTTTTAACTTATTTGAACTCAATAGTTTTTCTGTGTTCAAATTGCACCATTCAAAGACACATCATCAATTTACAACCCTTTTTGACTTCATTTGTTAATTTTCATGCATTTACTGATTATTTTGAGCTATAAGACCATGAAATTGAAAAGCATTTGAAATGAACTTTGAAAAGGTTCCAAGTTGGCATGGTATCATCATTCCACCCAAATAGCATGTGCAAGAAAGTAGAGAGGGTTACAGGAAAAACTGGATGCACTTCCTGTACAAAACGGACCATCTGTTTTGAAGTATCAGGGTTTCATACGGAAACTCGTCAGTTACAAAGGTATTTCATTTTTTTGAACTTATTTGAACTCCATAGTTTTTCTATGTTCAAAATGCACCATTCAAAGCCATATCATAAATTTACAACCCTTTCTGACTTCATTTGTTATTTTTTTCATGCATTTACTGATTATTTTGAGCTATAAGACCATGAAATTGAAAAGCATTTGAAATGAACTCTGAAAAGGTTGAAAGTTGGCATGGTATCATCATTTCACCCACATAGCATGTGTAAGAAAGTACAGAGGTTTAAGGCAAAAACTGGATGCACTCCGTGTACAAAACGGGCAATCTCTTTCGAAGTATGAGGGTTTCATACGGAAACTCATCTGTTACAGAGGGATTTCATTTTTTTGAACTTATATGAACTCCATAGTTTTTCTGTGTTCAAAATGCACCATTCAAAGCCACATCATCAATTTACAACCCTTTCAAACTTCATTTGTTATTTTTCATGCATTTACTCATTATTTTGAGCTATAAGACCATGAAATTGAAAAGCATTTGAAATGAACTCTGAAAAGGTTCCAAGTTGGCATGGTATCGTCATTTCACCCACATAGCATGTGAAAGAAAGTAGAGAGGGTTACGGCAAAAACTGGATGCACTTCATGTACAAAACGGACAATCTGTTTCGAAGTATTAGGGTTTCATATGGAAACTCGTCTGTTACAAAGGCATTTCATTTTATTGAACTTATTTGAACTCCATAGTTTTTCTATGTTCAAAATGCACCATTCAAAGACACATCATCAATTTACAACACTTTCTGACTTCATTTGTTAATTTTCATGCATTTACCGATTATTTTGAGCTATAAGACCAGGAAATTGAAAAGCATTTGGAATGAACTCTGAAAAGGTTCCAAGTTGGCATGGTATCATCATTTCACCCACATAGCATGTGCAAGAAAGTAGAGAGGGTTACGGCAAAAACTGGATGCACTTCGTGTACAAAACGGACAATCTGTTTCGAAGTATCACGGTTTCATACGGAAAGTCGTCGGTTACAAAGGGATTTCATTTTTTGAACTTATTTGAACTCCATAGTTTTTCTATGTTCAAACTGCACCATTCAAAGCCACATCATCAATTTACAACCTTTTCTGACTTCATTTGTTATTTTTTCATGCATTTACTGATTATTTTGAGCTATAAGACCATGAAATTGAAAAGCATTTGAAATGAACTCTGAAAAGGTTGAAAGTTGGCTTGGTATCATCATTTCACCCACATAGCATGTGCAAGAAAGTACAGAGGGTTACGGCAAAAACTGGATGCACTTCGTGTACAAAACGGACAATCTCTTTCGAAGTATGAGGGTTTCATACGGAAACTCGTCTGTTATAATGGGATTTCATTTTTTTGAACTTATTTGAACTCCATAGTTTTTTTGTGTTCAAAATGCACCATTCAAAGCCACATCATCAATTTACAATCATTTCCGACTTCATTTGTTATTATTCATGCCTTTACTGATTATTTTGAGCTATAAGACAATGAAATTGAAAAGCATTTGAAATGAACTCTGAAAAGGTTCCAAGTTGGCATGGTATCATCATTTCACCCACATAGCATGTGAAAGAAATAGAGAGGGTTACGGCAAAAACTGGATACACTTCATGTACAAAACGGACAATCTGTTTCGAAGTATCAGGGTTTCATATGGAAACTCGTCTGTTACAAAGGGATTTCATTTTTTGAACTTATTTGAACTCCATAGTTTTTCTGTGTTCAAAATGCACCATTCAAAGACACATCATCAATTTACAACCCTTTTTGACTTCATTTGTTAATTTTCATGCATTTACTGATTATTTTGAGCTATAAGACCATGAAATTGAAAAGCATTTAAAATGAACTGTGAAAAGGTTCCAAGTTGGCATGGTATCATAATTTCACCCACATATCATGTGCAAGAAAGTAGAGAGGGTTACGGTAAAAACTGGATGCACTTCGTGTACAAAACAGACAATCTGTTTCGAAGTATCACTGTTTCATACGGAAACTCGTCGGTTACAAAGGGATTTCATTTTTTGAACTTATTTGAACTCCATAGTTTTTCTGTGTTCAAACTGCACCATTCAAAATCACATCATCAATTTACAACCCTTTCTGACTTCTTTTGTTATTTTTTCATGCATTTACTGATTATTTTGAGTTATAAGACCATGAAATTGAAAAGCATTTGAAATGAACTCTGAAAAGGTTGAAAGTTGGCATGGTAACATCATTTCACCCACATAGCATGTGCAAGAAAGTACAGAGGGTTACGGCAAAAACTGGATGCACTTCGTGTACAAAACGGACAATCTCTTTCGAAGTATGAGGGTTTCATACGGAAACTCGTCTGTTACCATGGGATTTCATTTTTTTGAACTTATTTGAACTCCATAGTCTTTTTGTGTTCAAAATGCACCATTCAAAGCCACATCATCAATTTACAATCCTTTCTGACTTTATTTGTTATTATTCATGCCTTACTGATTATTTTGAGCTATAAGACCATGAAATTGAAAAGCATTTGAAATGAACTCTGAAAAGGTTCCAAGTTGGCATGGTATCATCATTTCACCCACATAGCATGTGTAAGAAAGTAGAGAGGGTTACGGCAAAAACTGGATGCACTTCATGTACAAAACAGACAATCTGTTTCGAAGTATGAGGGTTTCATATGGAAATTCGTCTGTTACAAAGGGATTTCATTTTTTTGAACTTATTTGAACTCCATAGTTTTTTTGTATTCAAAATGCACCATTCAAAGACACATCATCAATTTACAACCCTTTCTGACTTCATTTGTTAATTTTCATGCATTTACTGATTATTTTGAGCTATAAGACCATGAAATTGAAAAGCATTTGAAATGAACTTCTAAAAGGTTCCAAGTTAGCATGGTATCATCATTTCACCCACATAGCATGTGCAAGAAAGTAGAGAGGGTTACGGCAAAAAGTGGATGCACTTCGTGTACAAAACGGACAATCTATTTCGAAGTATCAAGGTTTCATACGGAAACTCGTCGGTTACAAAGGGATTTCATTTTTTGAACTTATTTGAACTCCATAGTTTTTCTGTGTTCAAAATGCACCATTCAAAGCCACATCATCAATTTACAACCTTTTCTGACTTCATTTGTTATTTTTTCATGCATTTACTGATTATTTTGAGCTATAAGACCATGAAATTGAAACGCATTTGAAATGAACTCTGAAAAGGTTGAACGTTGGCATGGTATCATCATTTCACCCACATGACATGTGCAAGAAAGTACAGAGGGTTATGGCAAAAACTGGATGCACTCCGTGTACAAAACGGACAATCTCTTTCGAAGTATGAGGGTTTCATACGGAAACTCATCTGTTACAAAGGGATTTCATTTTTTTCAACTTATTTGAACTCCATAGTTTTTCTGTGTTCAAAATGCACCATTCAAAGCCACATCATCAATTTACAACCCTTTCAAACTTCATTTGTTATTTTTCATGCATTTACTGATTATTTTGAGATATAAGACCATGAAATTGAAAAGCATTTGAAATGAACTCTGAAAAGGTTCCAAGTTGGCATGGTATCATCATTTCACCCACATAGCATGTGCAAGAAAGTAGAGAGGATTACGGCAAAAACTGGATGCACTTCCTGTACAAAACAGACAATCTCTTTCGAAGTATCAGGGTTTCATATGGAAACACGTCTGTTACAAAGGGATTTAATTTTTTTTAACTTATTTGAACTCAATAGTTTTTCTGTGTTCAAATTGCACCATTCAAAGACACATCATCAATTTACAACCCTTTTTGACTTCATTTGTTAATTTTCATGCATTTACTGATTATTTTGAGCTATAAGACCATGAAATTGAAAAGCATTTGAAATGAACTTTGAAAAGGTTCCAAGTTGGCATGGTATCATCATTCCACCCAAATAGCATGTGCAAGAAAGTAGAGAGGGTTACAGCAAAAACTGGATGCACTTCCTGTACAAAACGGACCATCTGTTTTGAAGTATCAGGGTTTCATACGGAAACTCGTCAGTTACAAAGGGATTTCATTTTTTTGAACTTATTTGAACTCCATAGTTTTTCTATGTTCAAAATGCACCATTCAAAGCCATATCATAAATTTACAACCCTTTCTGACTTCATTTGTTATTTTTTTCATGCATTTACTGATTATTTTGAGCTATAAGACCATGAAATTGAAAAGCATTTGAAATGAACTCTGACAAGGTTGAAAGTTGGCATGGTATCATCATTTCACCCACATAGCATGTGTAAGAAAGTACAGAGGTTTATGGCAAAAACTGGATGCACTCCGTGTACAAAACGGGCAATCTCTTTCGAAGTATGAGGGTTTCATACGGAAACTCATCTGTTACAAAGGGATTTCATTTTTTTGAACTTATATGAACTCCATAGTTTTTCTGTGTTCAAAATGCACCATTCAAAGCCACATCATCAATTTACAACCCTTTCAAACTTCATTTGTTATTTTTCATGCATTTACTGATTATTTTGAGCTATAAGACCATGAAATTGAAAAGCATTTGAAATGAACTCTGAAAAGGTTCCAAGTTGGCATGGTATCATCATTTCACCCACATAGCATGTGCAAGAAAGTAGAGAGGATTACGGCAAAAACTGGATGCACTTCCTTTACAAAATGGACAATCTCTTTCGAAGTATCAGGGTTTCATACGAAAACACGTCTGTTACAAAGGGATTTCATTTTTTTGAACTTATTTGAACTCCATAGTTTTCCTGTGTTCAAAATGCACCATTCAAAGCCACATCATCAATTTACAAGCCTTTTTGACTTCACTTGTTATTTTTCATGCATTTACTGATTATTTTGAGCTATAAGACCATGAAATTGAAAAGCATTTGAAATGAACTCTGAAAAGGTTCCAAGTTGGCATGGTATCATCATTTCACCCACATAGCATGTGTGAGAAAGTAGAGAGGGTTACAGCAAAAACTGGATGCACTTCCTGTACAAAATGGACAATCTCTTTCGAAGTATCAGGGTTTCATACGGAAACTCGCCTGTTACAAAGGGATTTCATTTTTTTGAACTTATCTGAACTCCATAGTTTTTCTGTGTTCAAAATGCACCACTCAAAGCCATATCATCAATTTCCAACCCTTTCTAACTTCATTCGTTATTTTTCATGCATTTACTGATTATTTTGTGCTATAAGACCATGAAATTGAAAAGTATTTGAAATGAACTCTGAAAAGGTTGAAAGTTGGGATGGTATCATCATTTCACCCACATAGCATGTGCAAGAAAATACAGAGGGTTATGGCAAAAACTGGATGCACTTCGTGTACAAAACGGACAATCTCTTTCAAAGTATCAGAGTTTGATACGGAAACTCGTGTGTTACAAAGGGATTTCACCCACATAGCATGTGCAACATATAGCTCTTCGGATCATCTAATTAAACCATACATTGAAATTATGTAAAACATTTAAATGAAAAAAACAAATGCGATCATAATCGCAACCAAGGTAACAACCGATCCAACTGCATAATGATACCAAGCCTCAGTATGAATGGCATATTTTCTTATCTTTCTAATCTTCAACCACACTGCATCCATATTGATCTTGTGATCATTGACGACATCCGCAACATGCAACTCCAATATCATCTTCTCCTCAATTTTTCTTATTTTTTCCTTCAAGTAATTGTTTTCTTCTTCAACTAAATTTAACCTATCGACAATAGGATCGGTTGGAATTTCCGGTTCAACCACCTCCTAGATAAAGAAAATATATGTCACGTTGGTCGGCACAATTGTCATAAACAATAAATGAACCAAATGGTTATCAAAAGATAATATATACCACATCCGAATCATAGGCAGGACGAGGGCCAACGGGGGCGGACACCAAAACCATCGCACTATATAATAACAAGAAATAATAAAAGTAAGAAAATTAGACAAGTATCTATCTGAAGTAAGAATATTTTTTCTTTCGGAAAGAAGGTAAGAACAAGAGGCTCACCACGGTGGTGACGGTGACGAGATCGGCGCGGGCGATCAACGGCGGTGAAGACGGGGACAGGACGTGATGGACCGCTAAACCTAGACAAATCTCGGAGAAAATGGAGCTCGGAGGTCGAGTTTTGAGAGGAGAAAGATTAACTAGCGTGGCTCGGACATTTCATTGAACACCTCATGTGCATAGGAGGTGAGCTAGAGCACCCAAATGCCCTCCCCTCGTCGGCAAGAAAAAACAGAGCACTATGGAGTGCTCTGTTGTGGCGATGGGGTATATATAGGCAACTCATTTGTCCCGGTTCGTGATAGAAACCGGGACTAAAGCTCAACATTCTGTCTCGGTTCAAGCCACGAACCGGGACCAATGGTTGTCGGTGAGGAGAGAGGACCATTGGTCCTGGTGCGTGCCAGGAACCAGGACAAATGGGTCCATACGAACCGGGACCAATGCCCACGAGGTCCCGGCCGGCCCCCTGGGCTGACGAACCGGGATGAATGCCCCCATGGTTCCCGGTTCTTGACTGAACCGGGACTAATGGGCTGGCCAGGCCCGAACGAAAGCCCTGTTTTCTACTAGTGATACATGCTCGGTCAGCCGAAGATCTATAAGGGTATCGGACGATCGCCCAAATCATTACCTAGAGTCATCTTCAGGACTGCAAAAGGGTGAAAACGACGCTCCTCTACGGATACACTTGCCCTTATTCTTGGCTCCAAGGCATCAGTTTCACAAACTTGGACTCAGAGATGGCATGTGTTGGTGTTCCCCCAGGATAATGAGTGGCCTCACTCCAGAGAGTCAGCCCACACACTAGCCTCGTCACTCAGGTTTCATGGCACATCCACGTCGGACCACTAGTCTATCTCCTCTGGGAGACATATGAGTGCCACCAAGTTTTTCCTTGTAGTCAACATACCCCGATCAGTCAGGAAGCATGTCCACTCGGACAAATACCCCTTTCATGCAAAAGGGTGAAAACGAAGTTCCTCTATGGATACAATAAACTCTTACAAATACCTCTTTCATGGAAAAGCTAACGGTCAATGTAAGAAGTACTACTGGAACGATACCCTAGAGTGTCCAGCTTTTTTTACAGTCGGCAGTTTCAAGGCCGAATTCATTCATCGGGTCGAGTGCATGAATATTTGCTTGATTGGTCTAGTTCCGGGTTGAATTTATTTACTATGCCAAGTGCACGAGGATCAGTACGACTGACTCAGCTCCAGGCTGAGCTTATTTACCATGCCAAGCGCCTGAAGATCCATACGATTAACTCAATTTCAGACTAAAAGATATTTACCGTACCGACTTCATGGAGGTTTACCAGAAGACTTAAACCCTCTTCCAGACTCAACTAGTATGATAGAGGCTCTGGGACTACACCCTATTGGTGCGCTGATCGTGCACCCGTAGAACAAAATTACGAGTAATCTATTATTCGATGCAAGACCAGCTCCAGATCCTCAAGTGCTACTCGACCTTCAAGTCGGAGAGGAACAAGTTCGATCAGTACCAGCTAAGAGGATTTATAGTTCTCTCAGACCCCCGCCAACTACCCGCAGTCGACGACGGTCTCAGGGACTACACCTAGTGGATGCACTCAGCGTGCCCCCACTGGAGTAATCTCCACTCGGTATGGCCTCACCAGTCTGAGTGATGAACATCAAACAAACAAGTTCTAAGGCTCCTGTCGACTACCAAAAAAATTGCTATAAGGTGAGTTTAACGCTCCTCCGTGGACCTATTTTGATCCTTATTCTAAGACTCAAAGTGTGAAACTCATAAGTTCAGATTTAGAACCGACTCGTATTGACTTTCCTCCAGGATAAGAATGGAATCTCTCTGAGAGAACAGTCCATGTGTCAATCTTGTTGCCCGGATTTAATGACACACCCATTCTCTGTTCACGAGTTAACCTCTTCCGAGAGATGAACGAATGTCACCAAGTTTCTCCTCGCGGGCACTTATCCTAGATCAATCAGGAACCGCAGTGCCAGAATCCGTTGAGATTTTGTTCAAACCTTGGTTGTCTGAAAACATGATGATGGGTACCGAGTATTTACGTAATCATTCGGGCCAAATTGTGTCTTTCACAAACTCGTTCTGCAAAATCACAACCGAATGAGGGGCTAATGTTGGGGACATACATAACAGGTAGACCCACGAAGGTTCAAAGATCATAAAGCACGGGGTCCACATATTACATGGGTCCAGAGCATCACTCGGACAATCAACAAACCATCCACTCGGATGACCATCAAGCCACTCGGAGCATAGCACTACACTCGACGAACTCAGTCCACTCGGAGCAGCTAATCTCACTCGGATATGTGAAGACAAACAATCCACAAGGCACTCGAAGCATCATCTTAGTAGTAGGCCGAGTTATGGCATTAACGCCCCCACTTTGTAACATAAGAGGTGAGGGGTGGTGCACTCTATATAAGCCACCCCCACCACTAGACAGGGGCCTTTTTTCTCTTCTCTCATTTCTCTCATGTCTCTCTCTCTCGCCATTAGTCTCGGGACTTAGCTCAGGCATGGGGATCCGTTCCTCTCTCTCACACACACATTGTAATCTCCGGATACATATAAAACAAAGCCTCTCCGGAGCATGAGACGTAGGGCTGTTATCTCCACCGCGAGAGGCCCAAACTCGCTAAAACCACTTCATCACCCATATGCATCTTGATAGATCATGCTCCTTTACCTTATCCCTTATTATTGTCGGAATCGTTCCCATGACACCCAGAGCCTCATGTTGTCCTCACGATTGGTAAAGGCCCACATCGGGTGAGAGTGACATTGAAGAGGGGTAATCTGTCGCCTGACGAACTCCCTCACCACCATCGCCACCGTCACACCAACCTAGCTCAGGACGGCCAGCCTGCCATGACTCGCGCAAGCCTCGGTTCGGCGAGCGTCTTGTGCGGTCACCCGGAGCTTGGCTCCACCGGACCGGACGGCGCCTAAAGAAGGGGGTTATTCGTGGCGGCGTCGACATACACCCACTGCTTCTGGAAGCCTTTTGCCTTCTAATGAAGCTCCGCGTCGATGCCTCGCCCGCCATCGTGAGCACGGCCTGGAGGTACACGTACCCGGAATGCTGGGTCCCGGCTGTCAATTGAAGGGAGAAGAAGTGGCGGAGCAATGCTACCGAAGGGGTGACGCCCATGAAGGCCTCGCACAGAAACATGAAGGCGGAGAGGAGGACAATGGCTTTCGGATCTAGGTGCAATGCATGGACTTGGTAGTGCGTAATTACGGCGTTGAAGAAAATTGAGAAAGGAGGTAGGAAGCTGGAGAAGAGGGCATGGAGGTGAAGGGGGATGTCGGTGGTCTCCAAGTCAACCAAGGACTGAGACACAGGCCAAATCCTGGTTGCCTTGCACTCATTGGAATCGGCGGCAGTCGCATTGGTGTACCTTGTCCAGCCCTTCGAGGTTGAGCATGATGGACCGGCCCAGTGCAGGCTCTGGCCCTTCCTGGCGGCACGCAGCCGCCGAGACCTTACCCTTCTTCCTCTTGGGGGGCCATGGCGGTGGAGCGAATTGCAATGGGCGCAAGAATTTGCGATCAGAGCGCAAGCGGGCAAAGGAAGGAGAGGGCAGATGATGCGCGCAGAGGGACAATGAGGGCTCCACCGTGTGCGCCAGGCTTTTTGTCAGTCTAGGCTGCTGCCAAGGTGACGTGGGGAACTGGAGGCGTCTGCGCCTCGTCGTGTGCCATGGGTTGGGCCTGGCCTGCATGCTATTGGGGCCCATGATGCTTCACCCTTTGCTGCTTGCCTTCGCTTTGAAGCTAGGACTGGCGCCTTGGGCCCAGGGGCTACTGTCGGTGTTCTGGGATCGGGGGTACCCAGACTTTCCTGCATACGGCCCAGGGCATGGCCCCCTCGACGGCCCGGTACGGTCCAACTACTACGCCTCAAGGACAAGACCTCACGAGGGCCCCCGGCCTCATGAGGCTAGCGAAGCCAGGACCCCTTGGAAGGTAGCATCCCGAGTCTGCCTCTCGAGGGACGGAGATTTCTATGCAGGTACTCAACCTCCCGAGGTGTTGGCCGACATGAGCCATGACGACCAAGGCCAGGCGAGGGCCAGTGGGCGCAGAGTTGGACAGTTTCCTCTTTCATGCTAAGGAGGCAAGGACGTATGCGAGTTCCCAAGGAATCTCCCAAAGGTTTCTTTCTGGTGCAACGAGACCAAGACCATATGGGATAAGCAGAACGGATGTCATCACCGAGCCCATCACTGCATCAGGATCGGCAGCTTTGCAGGAGAAGACCACCTTTCGTCAGGATTAGATGTATCTCTTGTCCCCTTTCAAATCTGGCCGGTGTAGTACTCCTTCCCGCCTAAACTATGAGGGAAGAGAGCCAGACCAAGTATAAATATAGGTTAGTCTCCACTTTGGAGGAGGAGAGATCCTTAGATCCTTCATCTTACCCTCAAACTTCTGAGCACCTCGTGTCGGCGTCCTGGACTTAGGGGTATCCAGTCCTGCCTGCCTGCGGCCCACCACGTGGCTCCATCGATAGCCTGGTACGGCCCAGCTTCAGCACCAACACCGTAGGACCCTCGCGAGGGGCCAAGCCTTGCAAGGCAGACGATGCCAAGACCCCCGAAGGAGCTAGCCTCCTCAGGAGGGCTCCTGAGGGGCGGAGAGTTCTATGCAACTACCTCATGAGGCTCAGCTGACGTGAGCCATGACGACCAAGTGAAGGAAATATGCCCTAGAGGCAATAATAAAGTTATTATTTATTTCCTTATATCATGATAAATGTTTATTATTCATGCTAGAATTGTATTAACCGGAAACATAATACATGTGTGAATACATAGACCAACATAACGTCACTAGTATGCCTCTACTTGACTAGCTCATTAATCAAAGATGGTTATGTTTCCTAACCATAGACATTTGTTGTCATTTGATTAACGGGACCACATCATTAGGAGAATGATGTGATTGACATGACCATTCCGTTAGCCTAGCACTTGATCGTTTAGTATATTGCTATTGCTTTCTTCATGACTTATACATGTTCCTATAACTATGAGATTATGCAACTCCCATTTACCGGAGGAACACTTTGGGTGCTACCAAACGTCACAACGTAACTGGGTGATTATAAAGGAGTACTACAGGTGTCTCCAAAGGTACATGTTGGGTTGGCGTATTTCGAGATTAGGTTTTGTCACTCCAATTGTCGGAGAGGTATCTCTGGGCCCTCTCGGTAATGCACATCACTATAAGCCTTGCAAGCAATGTAGCTAATGAGTTAGTTACGGAATGATACATTACGTAACGAGTAAAGAGACTTGCCGGTAACGAGATTGAACTAGGTATTGAGATACCGACGATCGAATCTCGGGCAAGTAACATACCGATGACAAAGGGAACAAAGTATGTTGTTATGCGGTTTGACCGATAAAGATCTTCGTAGAATATGTAGGAGCCAATATGAGCATCCAGGTTCCGCTATTGGTTATTGACCGAGAATAGTTCTAGGTCATGTCTACATAGTTCTTGAACCTGTAGGGTCCGCACGCTTAAGGTTTTTATGACAGTTATATTATGAGTTTATGAGTTTTGATGTACCGAAGGAGTTCGGAGTCCCGGATGAGAATGGGGACATGACAAGGAGTCTCGAAATGGTCGAGACGTAAAGATCGATATATTGGACGGCTATATTCGGAGTTCGGAAAGGTTCCGAGTGATTCGGGTATTTTTTCGGAGTACCGGAGAGTTACGGGAATTCGCCGGGGAGTATATGGGCCTTATTGGGCCATACGGGAATAGAGGAGAGAGGCCGAAAGGAAGGAGGCGTGCAGCCCCCCTCTGGTCCGAATTGGACAAGGGGTGCGGCCCCCCTTTCCTTCCTCATCTCCCCCTCTTTCCCCCTTCTCCTACTCCAACAAGGAAGGAGGGAGTCCTACTCCCGGTGGGAGTAGGACTCCCCTTGGCGCGCCCCTCCTAGGCCGGCCGCCCCCTCCCTCCTTGCTCTTTTATATACGGGGGCAGGGGGGCACCTCTAGGCACAACAACACAAGTTGATCTACGGATCGTTCCTTAGCCGTGTGCGGTGCCCCCCTCCACCATATTACACCTCGGTCATATTATCGTGGAGTTTAGGCGAAGCCCTGCGTCGGTAGAGCATCATCATCGTCACCACGCCGTCGTGCTGACGGAACTCATCTCCGAAGCTTTGCTGGATCGGAGCCCGGGGATCGTCATCGAGCTGAACGTGTGCTGAACTCGGAGGTGCCGTACGTTCGGTACTTGGATCAGTCGGATCGTGAAGACGTACGACTACATCAACCGCGTTGTCATAACGCTTCCGCTTACGGTCTACGAAGGTACATGGACAACACTCTTCCCTCTCGTTGCTATGCCATCACCATGATCTTGCGTGTATGTAGGAAATTTTTGAAATTACTACGTTCCCCAACAGTGGCATCCGAGCCTGGTTTTATGCGTAGATGTCATATGCACGAGTAGAACACAAGTGAGTTGTGGGCGATACAAGTCATGCTGCTTACCAGCATGTCATACTTTGGCTCAGCGGTATTGTGAGATGAAGCGGCCCGGACCGACATTACGCGTACGCTTACGCGAGACTGGTTTCACCATTATGAGCACTCGTGCTTAAAGGTGACTGGCGGGTGTCTGTCTCTCTCACTTTAGCTGAACCGAGTGTGGCTACGCCCGGTCCTTGAGAAGGTTAAAACAGCACTAACTTGACGAACTATCGTTGTGGTTTTGATGCGTAGGTAAGAACAGTTCTTGCTAAGCCCGTAGCAGCCACGTAAAATTTGCAACAACAAAGTAGAAGATGTCTAACTTGTTTTTGCAGGGCATGTTGTGATGTGATATGGTCAAGACGTGATGCTATATTTTATTGTATGAGATGATCATGTTTTGTAACCGAAGTTATCGGCAACTGGCAGGAGCCATATGGTTGTCGCTTTATTGTATGAAATGCAAACGCCCTGTAATTGCTTTACTTTATCACTAAGTGGTAGCAATAGTCGTAGAAGAAATAGATGGCGTAACAACAACGATGCTACGATGGAAATCTAGGTGTCGCGCCGGTGATGATGGTGATCACGACGGTGCTTCAAAGATGGAGATCACAAGCACAAGATGATGATGGCCATATCATATCACTTATATTGATTGCATGTGATGTTTATCCTTTATGCATCTTATCTTGCTTTGATTGACGGTAGCATTTTAAGATGATCTCTCACTAAATTATCAAGAAGTGTTCTCCCTGAGTATGCACCGTTGCGAAAGTTCTTCGTGCTGAGACACCATGTGATGATCGGGTGTGATAGGCTCTATGTTCAAATACAACGGGTGCAAAACAGTTGCACACGCGGAATACTCAGGTTAAACTTGACGAGCCTAGCATATACAGATATGGCCTCAGAACACGGAGACCGAAAGGTCGAACATGAATCATATAGTAGATATGATCAACATAGTGATGTTCACCATTGAAACTACTCCATCTCACGTGATGATCGGACATGGTTTAGTTGATTTGGATCACGTAATCACTTAGATGACTAGAGAGATGTCTGTCTAAGTGGGAGTTCTTAAATAATATGATTAATTGAACTTGAATTTATCATGAACTTAGTCCTCGTAGTATTTTGCAAATTATGTTGTAGATCAATAGCTTGCGTTGTTGCTTCCATATGTTTATTTTGATATGTTCCTAGAGAAAATTGTGTTGAAAGATGTTAGTAGCAATGATGCAGATTGGATCCGTGATCTGAGGTTTATCCTCATTGTTGCACAAAAGAATTATGTCCTTAATGCACCGCTAGGTGACAAACCTATTGCAGGAGCAGATGCAGACGTTATGAAAGTTTGGCTAGCTCAATATGATGACTACTTGATAGTTTAGTGCACCATGCTTAACGACTTAGAATCGGGACTTCAAAGACGTTTTGAACATCATGGACCATATGAGATGTTCCAGGAATTGAAGTTAATATTTCAAGCAAATACCCGAGTTGAGAGATATGAAGTCTCCAACAAGTTCTATAGCTAAAAGATGGAGGAGAATCGCTCAACTAGTGAGCATGTGCTCAGATTGTCTGGGTACTTCAATCGCTTGAATCAAGTGGGAGTTAATCTTCCAGATAAGATAGTGATTGACAAAATTCTCTAGTCACCATCACTAAGTTACTAGAACTTCGTGATGAACTATAGTATGCAAGGGATGACGGAAACGATTCCCGAGCTCTTCGTAATGTTGAAATCGACGAAGGTAGAAATCAAGAAAGAGCATCAAGTGTTGATGATTGACAAGACCACTAGTTTCAAGAAAAGGGCATAGGAAAAGAAAGGGAAACTTCAAGTAGAATGGCAAACAAGTTGTCACTCCCATGAAGAAGACCAAAGCTGGACCAAAGCCTGAAACTGAGTGTTAACACTGCAAAGGAAATGGTCACTGGAAGCGGAAATGCCCTGAATATTTGGTGGATAAGAAGGATGGCAGAGTGAACAAGGGTATATTTTGATATACAGGTTATTGATGTGTGCCTTACTAGTGTTTATAGTAGCCCCTGAGTATTTGATACTTGTTCGGTTGCTAAGATTAGTAACTCGAAACAGGAGTTACAGAATAAACAGAAACTAGTTGAGGGTGAAGTGACGATGTGTGTTGGAAGTGGTTCCAAGATTGATATGATCATCATCGCACACTCCCTATACTTTCGGGATTAGTGTTAAATCTAAATAAATGTTATTTGGCGTTTGCGTTGAGCATGAATATGATTTGATCATGTTTATTGCAATACGGTTATTCATTTAAAGTCAGAGAATAATTGTTGTTCTGTTTACATGAATAAAACCTTCAATGGTCATACACCCAATGAAAATAGTTTGTTGGATCTCGATCGTAGTGATACACATATTCATAATGTTGAAGCCAAAAGATGCAAAGTTAATAATGATAGTGCAGCTTATTTGTGGCACTGTCGTTTTGGGTCATATCGGTGTAAAGCGCATGAAGAAACTCCATAAAGATGGATTTTCGAAATCACTTGGTTATGAATCATTTGATGCTTGCGAACCGTGCCTATTGGGCAAGATGACTAAAACTCCGTTCTCCGGAACAATGGAACGAGCTACTGACTTATTGGAAATAATACATACCGATGTATGCGATCCAATGAGTGTTGATGCTCGTGGCAAGTATCATTATTTTCTGACCTTCACAGATGATTTGAGCAGATATGGGTATATCTACTTGATGAAACATAAGTCTGAAATAGTTGAAAGGTTCAAAGAATTTCAGAGTGAAGTGGAAAAATCATCGTAACAAGAAAATAAAGTTTCTGCGATCTGATCGCGGAGACGAATATTTGAGTTACGAGTTTGGTCTTCAATGCAAACAATGTGGAATAGTTTCACAGCTCACGTCACCTGGAACACCACAATGTTATGATGTGTCCGAACATCGTAACCGCACTTTATTGGATATGGTGCGATCTATGATGTCTCTTACTGATTTACCACTATTGTTTTGGGGTTATGCATTAGAGACAGCTGCATTCACGTTAAAAGGGCATCATCTAAATCCGCTGAGACGACACCGTATGAACTATGGTTTAGCAGTAAACCTAAGCTGTCGTTTATTAAAGTTTGGAGTTGCGATGCTTATATGAAAAAGGTTTTCAACCTGATAAGCTCAAACCCAAATCGGAGAAGTGCGTCTTCATAGAGTACCCAAAGGAAATTGTTGGGTACTCCTTCTATCATAGATCCGAAGGCAAAACATTCGTTGCTATGAATGGATCCTTTCTAGAGAAGGAGTTTCTCTCGAAAGAAGTGAGTGGGAGGAAAGTAAAACTTGATAAGGTAACTATACCTGCTCCCGAATTGGAAAGTAGTTCATCACAGAAATCAGTTCCAGTGATTCCTACACCAATTAGTGAGGAAGCTAATGATGATGATCATGAAACTTCAGATCAAGTTACTACAGAACCTCGTAGGTCTTCCAGAGTATGGTCCGCACCAGAGTGGTACGGTAATCCTGTTCTGAAAGTCATGTTACTAGACCATGATAAACCTACGAACTGTGAGGAAGCGATGATGAGCCCGGATTCCGCGAAATGGCTTGAGGCCATGAAATCTGAGATGAGATCCATGTATGAGAACAAAGTGTGGACTTTGGTGGAGTTGCCCGATGATCGGCAAGCCATAGAAAATAAATGGATCTTCAAGAGGAAGACCGACGCTGATAGTGTTACTATCTACAAAGCTAGAATTGTCGCAAAAGGTTTTCAACAAGTTCAAGGTGTTGACTACGATGAGAGTTTTTTCACTCGTATCTATGCTTAAGTCTGTCTGAATCATGTTAGCAATTGCCGCATTTTATGAAATCTGGCAAATGGATAAACAAAACTGCATTCCTTAATGGATTTATTAAAGAAGAGTTGTATATGATACAACCAGAAGGTTTTGTCAATCCTAAAGGTGCTAACAAAATGTGCACGCTCCAGCAATCCATCTATGGACTGGTGCAAGCATCTCGGAGTTGGAATATACGCTTTGATGAGTTGATCAAAGCATATGGTTTTATACAGACTTTTGGAAAGGCCTGTATTTACAAGAAAGTGAGTGGGAGCTCTGTAGCATTTCTGATATTATATGTGCAAGACATATTGTTGATTGGAAATGATATAGAATTTCTGGATAGCATAAAAGGATACTTGAATAAAAGGTTTTTCAATGAAAGACCTCGGTGAAGCTGCTTACATATTGAGCATCAAGATCTATTGAGATAGATCAAGACGCTTGATTAGTTTTTCAATAAAGTACATACCTTGTCAAGATTTTGAAGTAGTTCAAAATGGAACAGTCAAAGAAAGAGTTCTTGCTTGTGATGCAAAGGTGTGAAGTTGAGTAAGACTCAAGACCCGACCATGGCAGAAAATAGAAAGAGAATAAAAAAGTCATTCCCTATGCCATAGTCATAGGTTCTATAAAGTATGCTATGCTGTGAACTAGACCTATTGTATACCTTGCTCTGAGTTTGGCGGAGGAATACAATTTTGATCTAATAGTAGATCACTGGACAACGGTCAAGAATATCCTTAGTGAGGACTAAGGAGATGTTTCTCGATTATGGAGGTGATAAAAGAGTTCATTGTAAAAGTTACATCGGTGCAAACTTCTACACTGATCCAGATGACTCTAAGTCTCAATCTGGATACATATTGAAAGTGGGAGCAATTAGCTAGAGTAGCTCCGTGCAGAGCATTGTAGACATAGAATATTTGCAAAATACATACGGCTCTAAATGTGACAGACCCGTTGACTAAGCTTCTCTCACGAGCAAAACATGATCATACCTTAGTACTCTTTGGGTGTTAATCACATATCGATGTGAGCTAGATTATTGACTCTAGTAAACCCTTCGGGTGTTATGACGATGTGAACTATGGGTGCGGATTGGTGTTAAATCACATGGTGATGTGAACTAGATTATTGACTCTAGTGCAAGTGGGAGACTGAAGGAAATATGCCCTAGAGGCAATAATAAAGTTATTATTTATTTCCTTATATCATGATAAATGTTTATTATTCATGCTAGAATTGTATTAACCGGAAACATAATACATGTGTGAATACATAGACCAACATAACGTCACTAGTATGCCTCTACTTGACTAGCTCATTAATCAAAGATGGTTATGTTTCCTAACCATAGACATGTGTTGTCATTTGATTAACGGGATCACATCATTAGGAGAATGATGTGATTGACATGACCCATTCCGTTAGCCTAGCACTTGATCGTTTAGTATATTGCTATTGCTTTCTTCATGACTTATACATGTTCCTGTAACTATGAGATTATGCAACTCCCGTTTACCGGAGGAACACTTTGGGTGCTACCAAACATCACAACGTAACTGGGTGATTATAAAGGAGTACTACAGGTGTCTCCAAAGGTACATGTTGGGTTGGCGTATTTCGAGATTAGGTTTTGTCACTCCGATTGTCGGAGAGGTATCTCTGGGCCCTCTCGGTAATGCACATCACTATAAGCCTTGCAAGCAATGTAGCTAATGAGTTAGTTACGGAATGATGCATTACGTAACGAGTAAAGAGACTTGCCGGTAACGAGATTGAACTAGGTATTGAGATACCTACGATCGAATCTCGGGCAAGTAACATACCAATGACAAAGGGAACAAAGTATGTTGTTATGCGGTTTGACCGATAAAGATCTTCGTAGAATATGTAGGAGGCAATATGAGCATCCAGGTTCCGCTATTGGTTATTGACCGAGAATAGTTCTAGGTCATGTCTACATAGTTCTCGAACCCGTAGGGTCCGCACGCTTAAGGTTTCGATGACAGTTATATTATGAGTTTATGAGTTTTGATGTACCGAAGGAGTTCGGAGTCCCGGATGAGAATGGGGACATGACGAGGAGTCTCTAAATGGTCAAGACGTAAAGATCGATATATTGGACGACTATATTCGGAGTTCGGAAAGGTTCCGAGTGATTCGGGTATTTTTCGGAGTACCGGAGAGTTACGGGAATTCGCCGGGGAGTATATGGGCCTTATTGGGCCATACGGGAATAGAGGAGAGAGGCCGAAAGGAAGGAGGCGCGCAGCCCCCCTCTGGTCCGAATTGGACAAGGGGTGCGGCCCCCCTTTCCTTCCTCCTCTCCCCCTCTTTCCCCCTTCTCCTACTCCAACAAGGAAGGAGGGAGTCCTACTCCCGGTGGGAGTAGGACTCCCCTTGGCGCGCCCCTCCTAGGCCGGCCGCCCCCTTCCCCCTTGCACCTTTATATACGGGGGCAGGAGGGCACCTCTAGGCACAACAACACAAGTTGATCTACGGATCATTCCTTAGCCGTGTGCGGTGCCCCCTCCACCATATTCCACCTCGGTCATATCGTCGCGGAGTTTAGGCGAAGCCCTGCGCCGGTAGAGCATCATCATCGTCACCACGCCGTTGTGCTGACGGAACTCATCTCCGAAGCTTTGCTGGATCGGAGCCCGGGGATCGTCATCGAGCTGAACGTGTGCTGAACTCGGAGGTGTCGTACGTTCGGTACTTGGATCGGTCGGATCGTGAAGACGTACGACTACATCAACCGCGTTGTCATAACGCTTCTGCTTACGGTCTACGAGGGTACGTGGACAACACTCTCCCCTCTCGTTGCTATGCCATCACCATGATCTTCCGTGTATGTAGGAAATTTTTGAAATTACTATGTTCCCCAACATCAAGGCTAGGCGGACGCCAGACGGGCGCAGAGTGCAGGTTTCCTCTTCGGTGCAAGGGAGGCAAGCTGCAGGCGCAGGGTCCTTAGGAATCATCCAAAGGTTTCCATTCTGGTGCAACAAGACCAAGACCGCCAGGACGGCAGGACGGAGGTCGTCACCGAGCCCACCACAGCGTCACGACCAGAGGATGTTCGTAGGTGAAGACTACTTTTGTCAGGATAGACTGTACTACTTGTCCCCTTTCAAGTCCCGCCATTGTGGAATCCCTTCCCGCTCATATTTCGGAAGATGGCCAAGGCCACTATATAAGGGACCTAGCCATCACCGTAGGAGGGGGACCAAAACCACCACGCTAGCTCAACAACACCTCTCCTCCGGAGGCTTGTTCATCTTTGTACTTGTTCATCCATAGCCCCTCGAGGCAATCCACCACACACACTAGAGTAGGGTATTACACCACAATGGTGGCCTGAACCAGTATAAATCTTTGTGTCTCTATGTCTCTTTGAGCTTGACGCGTTAGGCCTAGTGAGACCACGAGTAGTTGGGTTGGGCAGGTTGAGATCTCCGCACGCACCCCAGAGTTTGAACCTTTCACGGATTGTCGGATCCCGAAATCCGACATTTGGCGTGCCAGGTAGGGGTGCGTCGGATCCTCTCTTCCGTCATTCGATCCACCTCTGCTCCGACATCTCCATGGCCGATGCACGCCGGGCTCGCGCCGATCGTCGGGATGCTGTCGCTGCCCGCGTCGCTCAGACAGCTCTGAAGGGGGACAGCCATGCCCGTCGCGCTCCTTCTCCGGTGGCTAGCGCCCCCACGGGCCCCGCCGGGCCCGAACAGCAAGCTTCGTCGCTGCACCCATCGGTGCGCCGAGACGGCCGCACCGCTACTCCGTCACTGACTCCAGCAGCTTCATCATCCCATGCGCGTCGCAACCAGGTGGACCCGCAGGCCGGCCTGCTCACGGCGCGGCGGCTTCTTCGCTACCCCCGGTGGGAGATCTCTACGAGGAGTGGCTCACGCGCATCACCGAGCTCATCAGCGTTGCGCACGGGTGCTCCAACAGGCCAGCTCGCTCGCTGCCTCAGCATCCACCTGCAGCTGGCGACGTGGCGCATGGGGCTCCTCCACCACCTCAGGCCCGGGACGCCCTCATCAAGCCCAGGCGGATGGCTCCACAGCGCGAACCACAGTGCCCAGTGCCGGCTCGGGATGACGTGAGCTGCCAGGTGGTGCAGCGCCCGCAAGGGGAAGCGCGCGTGCTTCCAGCACCCCAGCACCAAGCCCGCGTGCCGCCACAGGAGGTGGCTGTGCGCGTGCACCAGGATCACGTTCCACCCCCTCGACGACCTCCAATGACCACAGCAGGGTGCCGCACATTCACTCCAGAGCTCCGCAACATCATCTGGCCAAGCAAGTTCAATCAATGGACCTTACCGATAATTTTGCTTTTAAAGACATGACCGTATTTTTACAACACAGGCGTTTTCACATCCCATGTGGCGCCAAAGCCTGGGCCTACACAAATTGAAGATGCCCTAATGCACCTTACCGATGTTAGTTCCTTCACAATAACTACACTTTATATCCCCATAAAAAACTAAGCTCACAAAAAATACAACAAAAAGGCAGCATCTGACGTATGAAGTTTGGTGAGACAATAAAGTCTACACTTACACCCGATCTATAAATAACTATCTTTCACATGTAGCAAAACTAATGCTTGAACTACAATAGAGATGTGTGATAGTGTGAGGCAATAAATAATAAAATACAATGTCAGTATGAAAGTCTAAGAGAAGAGCAAAAACGGCTAACATGATATGAGTCCGACACTTGTACTTGAATGGGGGCACCTTTTAGAAATGGGATGTCTTGGGAATTTCAGTTGGAGTTTGACATTGAAGATCCGTCTAATGTCAGAAGGACTATGACAACTCAAACAACTTGTTGGTATAGTGTTGAGTAACGTGGTTGTATTAGGAAACATAGGTTAGACTAGGAAATATTCTGGCTTGGCCTGTACTCCAAGTAGATCATGTCCTCCTATATATATGCCCACGAGGCTCAAGCAATACAACAACTATTCCACCAAACCCCTCTCTCCCTTGTAACACGTTATCTATCGCAAGTCGATCCTAAACCCTAACCGCCGCCGCTTCCGCACCTGCGCGCCGCCCCCGGGGCGGTCGGCCTCCATGACCGCCGCAGGGGGCCGCGCCGCCTAGGGTTCGTCCGCTGATCGTGCTGACCGGCTGCCCTAGAGAGTCTTTTTCCCGAGCCTTGCTCTGGGGTTTTCTCTCTTCCGCCGGTCATCTTGATCGCGCGGTTTCTTTTTGGTTTTCTGATCTATTCGTGATCGGTTTGCATTGCCCACCGCTGCCGTCGATCCCAAGCGCCTCTACTCCGACCCCGGCGCGACCAGCCGGCCGGCCTTTCCTCTGATCCGGCGGCCACGCGCACCGAGGCGGCCCGTCGGGGCCAGCCGCCGTCCACGCGTCGGTCCGCCCGTCGCCTGCGCCGGCCATCACCGCCCTGCTCCGACCGGGACACCTGCATCGCCCCGACCTGGCGGCATCGCGCCATGCGATGGCCAATCATAGACGTCGCTTGTGTGCAGGCTCGCCCATCGATCCACCTCATCCGCCTCTATCGCGTCTGCATGGTGGCCCGGCGGTCTACCACGCCGGCCTCGTCCTCGGCTGCGTCGGGACGGCTGCGTCAGGCTCGTCGGCTGCCTCAACTCGGGCGCCAGTGCTCCGTTGGTCACTTGGGCCTTACTGCCCGGGCGCCAGCGTTGCTTTGGCAGCCCGGGTGCCGGTGCTGACAAGCTCGTCCGACACGACGTCCCACGCCGTCCATCGTCGCCGGCCCCTTCCTCCAGCGAGCGGTGTCCCCGACCTCACGCGCGATCGGCTTGATCACCCGCTCGCCGTCGCGATCCGCCTCCTTTACGTCGCGCAACCGACCTGTCCCGTTGATGACCTACGCCTCCGCAGGTCACGTGAAGACCGTCCTGAGTACCGCGTGCCTTTCCACCGATCGAGCATCGGGCTGCCGCTGCGTCGCCCCGTCGGGCCACTGCGCCGCCGCCCCGTGGTTCTCCTCGCGGCTGCATCGACTCGTGCGTCGCCCCTATGGGCCATAGTGCCGCGATACACGGTCCCGCCGCCGCCCCGAGGCCGACCCCGTGGTTGCACCGACTCGCGAACCGCCATTGCATCGCCCCTTCGGGCCACAGCGTCGTGGCCCGCGGTCCACTCTGTCGTCACCGCGCGTTGACCTCCCGTGGTATGCGCCACCACCGTCCGCGCCGGTCTTCGTCATGCTGTCAGGGTTCTTCACCTACTTCGAGCACCGCCGCTGCACTCCTAACCTAGCCGCCGCCGCCGTCAGGCTGCCGCCGCCGCTCTTCTTTGGCCGCCGCCGCTGCTACTTTAGTAGCCGCCGCCGCCCGTCCACCCCCTTCGTCTTCGTCCAAGCACCAGCCCGTCGCCAGCGTCGCCGTCATCTATCCCGACCACTTCGTCTACTCCGACCATCGTTGGTGCCATCGGCCCCGTGCCGATGGACGCTACAATCGTTGTCGAGTTCTTTTCTGCTAGCCCTTCCGACTTCTCCGACATGGCGTACAGCTCGTACAGGTCCCTCGTCTGCGCATGACCGGTGCTGGCAACACCGATGCGTGCCTTCATCCACGATGTGTCTCCGGGCCTGGCAAGCCTGGTCGGCGCTTCGTTAACTTCGTCTTCATCCGTCTATGCATGCCCGGTGCTGGCAACACCGGTGTGTGCCTTCGTCCATGATGTATCCCCGGGCTTGGAAAACCCGCCGCGACACGTCGTCAACAACATTTTCTTCCAGGCGCACCCCTACTTCGACACCACTGCGCCCATGCTAACTCGGCGCCCCCTTGCGCCCGCGGCTCCATGGCGACTTCCTCGACACCGGCTACCCCGACTCGACATCGACCACGGCGTTCTTCGCACGGCTACCTCGACCACGGCTTCACCACCCACGCTCTCGGCTACATCGACAAAACAGCACAAAGGGCTACCGCCTGCTTGAGCAACCTCGTCGGTTTTCACTCCAGCCACGACTCCGCGATGCATCGACCGTTACGACTGTGGGGGGTGTCCGTCGGCTTGCCTTCGGATTATTCTCCAGTCTCACCGTCTGCGTCGCTACCGTTGTGACAGCGGGGGGATGTTGAGTAACGTGATTGTATTAGGAAACATAAGTTAGACTAGGAAATATTCTGGCTTGTCTTGTACTTCAAGTAGATCATGTACTCCTATATATATATATATGCCCACGAGGCTCAAGCGATACAACAACTATTCCATCAAACCCCTCTCTCCCTTGTAACATGGAATCCAAAACTTGGGGTTAAACGATAGGAACCTAGTACTATGTAAGTGGCTCTTCTCAATAAGAAAGGCATGTGTTCAGAACCTCGTTCCGAGGCTCTAAAACACTTACACAAATTGAATGGGGACCAAGTGGCACTACTATTGAATGGTTGAGCACTAGCGGGTCAAAACGGCTTTTCACTGATGGGTGCTCAGACAAGGGAAACAAATGGAAATTGAAATGTGAACTTCGCTCTTCCTTGCGTGTTTTCACAAACCGTAAAAAATTATCGTCTACAAGTCTGGAGGGTGAAGCCATATGGCATTATTGTATCCACTCACATAGTATCTTATTCGTTCAATTCCATCTTGGCTATTTTGATCTTCCTTGCAATACATAGCACCATTTTGTTCGATTTTTTGAGTTGTCTTGGCAGTGGAGTAGTTGATGTGCTTTCCCTCCGGACGATGGCGCGCTGCACCCAGCGGCATGTGCATCTCGCCAAAAGCAAGATGTAGTCGTTGAAGCTTGTCACCTCTGCCCACTTGTACTTGTAAACCTTGTCGGCGTTGGTGTCAACAAGCGTGAATACCTTGAAGAAACACTTACAGTTGGGCTGTCAACGCTATCGTCGGCTTTCCATGCAATTCAAAAATATACTTTTCGTTTGTTAAACTGTTGATGGCCCCGATGGACCTTTGACTCCTTTCGTTGCGATTTCAATTTTAATTAGTAGCTGATCGTGACCACTGAGGGCATTGGGCATAGAGCTTACCATTTCAGAAGGCAATGTCAATGATGGATCCCTCATGCCAAAGACGTCCGGTCCACTCGCCATCTGAGCCGCCAACTCTGCTTAAGGCAACGCTGGACCCATCTTTTACGATGGCGGCGAGGATGCAACCATCCGAGGAAGTAGGGTCTTGAGAGAAGATAATTTTCTGTAAGAGGCAGTGCGGCATGGGAGAGCGTAGCGAGGGTTTGTCAATCATGCTCTGCATGAAGGAAAGCTTCACGTCGACACCAGAGAAGAGGTTGACGACCATGTCCACGAGGCCGTCGATGGCCGCAACCCAGCCTCCATTGTGAGAGCCAAGGAACACCTTGTCGACGGCCTTGCTTGGGGCGTGGACGGCCCAACTGTAGTCGGGGCTCCACAGGTGGCTCGTCCCCGTGTTTTTCCATGGCGAGAGCAGCAAAAGGGGCTGCCGCGACGCAGCGGCCTGCAGACGACGGAGAAGCGCACGCAGTCGCGCGGGGAGGCTAGCTATCGTGAAACGAACGAGCCCAAGGAGGTCGTCGGGAAGATCGGACCACCGCGCCGTCGAGGCGCCGACTGGTTGGTGCCGTCTGCGTAATCCACATCTCCGTTTGCTCGAATCGATCATGAGTATTACTCCATCTCTGTGTTCGTAATCCGACACAGAAAGAAACAGAAGGAGAAGAGAACCCTGATAGGACGCGTCCAGCGCCCTCCACGCACCCGGACCTGTCTGAATAACTATTTTTGGAATTGTTTGGATTGCTTACCACATGTGTCACGTGGTTGAATAACTACTCCCTCCATTTCAAATTACTCGTCGCCGAGATGGATGTATCCAGAACTAAAATACATCTAGACACATCCATACATCCATACACGACAAGTAATTCAGAAAGTAGGGAATATTTTACTAGTCGGGACCAAGGCATGGTCGGGACACGGCGCTGGTTTCTGCTGCCCGGAGAAGGCACGTTTGTTTCTTTCCAAGTTCCAGCCATATATTGTGTACGTTAAGCCGTACTGCTGTATTCTACGTGAAAATTCGGTTCCTGTTAGATGTCGACAGCCGCCGGCGACGCCCGATGGTCCGACCTCCCCGAAGACCTTCTCAGCGCGGTGTGCTCCAGGCTCGCCTCCACAGTCGTGCGCGTGCGCTTCGCCGCCGTCTGCAGGTCCTGGCGCGACACCTCGTCGCGGCAGCCGACCGCGGCTCCAGCAGCCCCCCTGCTGCTCCTCTCGCAGAGCCGCCGCCGCGCGAAGAAGCACCTGTGCGGCCCTGACGACGGCTGGGCCTTCCGCGTCCCTGACATGGCGGCCAACAAGTGGTTCGTCGGATCTCACGAAAGCGGCTGGGTTGCGGCGTGCGATGACCGCGTGCTCGTCATCGTCAACCTCTTCACCGGCGCCGAGGTGGGCCTCTCTCGGAAGCAGAGTATGATCACCGCTCTGACGACGGAGGGTATGGTTTCTAAGACAACACTTCCTAGTCTACCCACGTTCTCCAAAATCATCTTCTCCGAAGACCCCACCTCCTCCAACGGCTGTATGCTCGCCGCCATCATCAGAGGGCGGTTCCGCATTGGGCTGTGCAGAGTTGGCTGCCCGGAGGGCGAGTGGACCACATGTAACCATCGGGAGGCGGTCTTGGATATCGCCTTCTGCAATGGCGTGCTCTATGGTCTAAGGTTCGACAATACACTTGTTAAGTTTGAAATTGGAATGAAAGGAGATGGCACGCCGGTGATCACTGCGACCCACCGGCTCACCATCCAAAGCCGCAACATCCCCACTCGCGGCTGCAACATCTTCGAGCTGCATGGCAAGCTGTCCATGGTGGTAAGGACCCGGCGGTTGCCCAACAGCGGGCCAACCTTCAGGGTCTTCAAACTTGTTGACATTGATAATGACCAGTATTGTAAGTATATATGGGAAGAGGTGACAAGCTTTGACGATTGTGCCTTATTCTTAGATCTGACCTCTTGTAAGGCGGTGCATGTGCCAGTGGGTGCCGAGCACCATGGCCTAGAGAAAAACCACATCTACTACTTTGATGCCCGCCTCATGGAGAGAAACTCGCCTAGAGACGAAACGTACTCGGTGGCATTGGATAATGGCGAACATATTTATCGGAAGGAAGACCAAAGTATCACCTATGGTGTGGAAAAGACAGGATGTCATCTGATGGGTTTCAAGCATTATGCCATGTGGCTTCACCCTCCAAAGCCTGTAGCATATACATTACTGTAGACGCATGCACGAGCATACATAGTGTAAACATGCCCAACCATACCAAAATTGTATTTCCCGAAAGCAAACAGGGCATGGCTTGAGTAGCATACAGCTACGATTTATATTATCAGTTTATTTAGTCTTACATGTGAACTAACTAGTCTCTCTGTTCACTGTTATACACTAGTAGAAAAGGGGGCAATGGTCCAGGCCGGGTCAGCCCATTAGTCCCGGTTCAATCCAGAACCGGGACCAATGGGGGCATTGGACCCGGATCGTGAGCCCCGGGGGCCGGCCGGGCCACGTGGGCCATTGGTCCCGGTTCGGCAGGACCTATTGGTTCCGGTTGGTGGGACGAACCGGGACCAATGGGCCTCGCTCCTGGCCCACCACCATTGGTCCCGGTTGGTGGAATGAACCGAGACCAAAGGCTGCCCTTTAGTCCCGGTTCGTGGCACGAACCGGGACCAATTAGTTGCCTATATCTACCCCTCGCCCGCGAGCAGAGCACTCCCAGTGCTCTGTTTTTCGTGGCCGGAGAGGGGAGAGATTTGTGGTGCTCTAGCTCACCTACTATGCACACGAGGTGTTCGATGGAATGCCCGAGCCACACTACTTAAACTTTCTCTCTCCAAGCTCGACCTCCAAGCTCCATTTTCCTCAATATTTGTCTAGGTTTAGCGGTCCGTCACGTCCCGTCCCCGTCTTCACCGCCGTCGATCGCCCGCGCCGATCTCGTCGCCGGCACCACCGTGGTGAGCCTCTTGTTCTTATCTTCTTTCTGAAAGGAAAAAAAGTCTTAATTTTCTTACTTTTATTATTGCATCTTATATAGTGCGATGGTTTTGGTATCCGCCCCCGTCGGCCCTCGTCCTGTCTATGATTCAGATGTGGTATATATTATCTTTTCATAACTATTGGTTCATTTATTGTTTATGACAATTATGCCGACCAATGTGACATAGATTTTATTTATCTAGGAGGTTGTTGAACCGGAAATTCCAACCGACCCTATTGTCGAGAGGTTAAATTTAGTTGAAGAAGAAAACAATTTGTTGAAGGAAAAAATTAGAAAAATTGAGGAGGAGAAGATGATATTGGAGTTGCATGTTGCGGATGTCGTCGATGATCACAAGATCAAGATGGATGCAATGCGCTTGAAGATTAGAAAGATTAGAAAATATGTCATTCATACCGAGGTTTGGTATCATTATGCCGTTGGATCAGTTGTTACATTGGTTGCGATTATGATCGCATTTGTTTTCGCATTGAAATGTTTTACATAGTTTCAGTGTATGGTTTAATTAATTTAGATGCTCTGCAGAGCTTTATGTTGTTAGATGAGAACTATGTATGTACTTTGGTTTTAATGTGATGATGAACTTCTATTAATTTGGTCACTTAATTATCTATTCATGATATTCTGTAATGATTTTTGACACACTTAATTATATATAATGCACGCAGATGAACCGGCAATGGATGTACGGTTCAAGACACACCTCCGTGTACATTAAGGACGTGCGAAGTGGCTGAGGCAAACAAGCAGAATGGTTTTATGTGTTGTCCATGCCCTATATGTGGGAATACGAAGTCTTACTCTGACCGGAAAATCCTCCACACCCACCTGCTTTACAAGGGTTTCATGCCACACTATAATGATTGGACGAGGCACGGAGAAATAGGGGTTATGATGGAAGACGGCGAAGAAGAAGAGTACGATGACAACTATGTGCCCCCTGAATACGGTGACGCTACTGAAGATCAAGAGGAACCAGACAATGTGCACAATGATGCTGCAACGGGCGAAGCTGCTGAAGATCAAGAGGAACCAGATGATGTTCCCGATGATGATGATCTCCGCCGGGTCATTGTCGATGCAAGGACGCAATGCGAAAGTCAAAAGGAGAAGCTGAAGTTCGATCGCATGTTAGAGGACCACAAAAAAGGGTTGTACCCTAATTGCGAAGATGGCAACACAAAGCTCGGTACCGTACTGGAATTGCTGCAGTGGAAGGCAGAGAATGCTGTGCCTGACAAAGGATTTGAGAAGCTACTGAAAATATTGAAGAAGAAGCTTCCAAAGGATAACAAATTGCCCGACAGTACATACGCAACAAAGAAGGTCGTATGCCCTCTAGGATTGGAGGTGCAGAAGATACATGCATGCTCTAATGACTGCATCCTCTTCCGCGGTGAGTACAAGGATCTGAACGCATGCCCGGTATGCGGTGCATTACGGTATAAGATCAGACGAGATGACCCTGGTGATGTTGATGGCGAGCCCCCCAGGAAGAGGGTTCCTGCGAAGGTGATGTGGTATGCTCCTATAATACCACGGTTGAAACGTCTGTTCAGAAACAGAGAGCATGCCAAGTTGATGCGATGGCACAGTGAGGACCGTAAGAAAGACGGGAAGTTGAGAGCACCCGCTGACGGGTCGCAGTGGAGAAAAATCGAGAGAAAGTACTGGGATGAGTTTGCAAGTGAGCCAAGGAACGTATGGTTTGCTTTAAGCGCGGATGGCATTAATCCTTTCGGGGAGCAGAGCAGCAATCACAGCACCTGGCCCGTGACTCTATGTATGTATAACCTTCCTCCTTGGATGTGCATGAAGCGGAAGTTCATTATGATGCCAGTTCTCATCCAAGGCCCTAAGCAACCCGGCAACGACATTGATGTGTACCTAAGGACATTAGTTGAAGAACTTTTACAGCTGTGGAATGGAAACGGTGTACGTACGCGGGATGAGCACAAACAGGAGGAATTTAACCTAAAGGCGTTGCTGTTCGTGACCATCAACGATTGGCCCGCTCTCAGTAACCTTTTAGGACAGACAAACAAGGGATACCACGCATGCACGCACTGTTTACTTGACACCGATAGTATATACCTGGCAAGCTGCAGGAAGAATGTGTACTTGGGCCATCGTCGATTTCTTCCGACCAACCATCAATGTCGAAAGAAAGGCAAGCATTTCAAAGGCGAGGCAGATCACCGGAAGAAGCCCGCCATGCATACCGGTGATCACGTACTTGCTATGGTCAATGATTTACACGTAATCTTTGGAAAGGGTCCCGGTGCACTAGCTGTTCCGAGTGACGCTGGGGGACACGCACCCATGTGGAAGAAGAAATCTATATTTTGGGACCTATCCTACTGGAAAGACCTAGAGGTCCGCTCTTCGATCGACGTGATGCACGTGACGAAGAACCTTTGCGTGAATCTGCTAGGCTTCTTGGGCGTGTATGGGAAGACAAAAGATACAGCTGAGGCACGGGAGGACCTACAACGTTTGCATGAAAAAGACGGCATGCCTCCAAAGCAGTATGAAGGTCCTGCCAGCTATGCTCTTACCAAAGAAGAGAAGGAAATCTTCTTTGAATGCCTGCTTAGTATGAAGGTCCCGACTGGCTTCTCGTCTAATATAAAAGGAATAATAAATATGGCAGAGAAAAAGTTTCAGAACCTAAAGTCTCATGACTGCCACATGATTATGACGCAACTGCTTCCGGTTGCATTGAGGGGGCTTCTACCGGAAAACGTCCGATTAGCCATTGTGAAGCTATGTGCATTCCTCAATGCAATCTCTCAGAAGGTGATTGATCCAGAAATCATACCAAGGCTAAGGAGTGATGTGGTGCAATATCTTGTCAGTTTCGAGCTGGTGTTCCCACCATCCTTCTTCAATATCATGACGCACGTCCTAGTTCATCTAGTTGACGAGATTGTCATTCTGGACCCCGTATTTCTACACAATATGTACCCCTTTGAGAGGTTCATGGGAGTCCTAAAGAAATATGTCCGTAACCGCGCTAGGCCAGAAGGAAGCATCTCCATGGGCCATCAAACAGAGGATGTCATCGGGTTTTGTGTTGACTTCATTCCTGGCCTTGAGAAGATAGGTCTCTCTAAATCGCGGTATGAGGGGAGATTGACTGGAAAAGGCACGTTTGGAAGGGACTCAATAATATGCAGGGACGGATATTCTTGGTCTCAAGCACACTACACAGTTCTACAGAACTCTACCTTGGTGACCCCGTATGTCGATGAACACAAGAACAGTTTGCGCTCCAAACACCCGGAGCAGTGCGATGACTGGATTACATGTGAACACATCAGGACTTTCAGCAGTTGGTTGGAAGCATGTATCAGAGGTGACAACACTGTTTGTGATGAGCTGTACTTGTTGTCCAAGGGACCATCTTTGACTGTATTGATTTGGAAAGGATACGAGATAAATGGGAATACATTTTACACGATTGACCAAGATCAAAAGAGCACCAACCAAAACAGCGATGTCCGCTTTGATGCAACAACCGAGAGGGGAAAGGACACATATTATGGTTACATTGTGGACGTATGGGAACTTGACTATGGAGTAGATTTTAAGGTCCCTTTGTTTAAGTGCAAATGGGTCAATCTGTCAGGAGGCGGGGTACAGGTAGACCCACAGTATGGAATGACAACAGTGGATCTGAAAAATCTTAGGTACACTGACGAACCGTTCGTCCTAGCCAATGATGTGGCACAGGTTATCTATGTGAAGGACATGTCTACCAGACCGAGAAAGAGAAAAGATAAGGAAGCGAATACATCATACGATGAGCCAAAGCGCCACATAGTTCTTTCAGGAAAAAGGGACATCATGGGAGTGGAGGACAAGACAGACATGTCTGAAGATTATGAAAAGTTTCATGAAATTCCTCCCTTCAAAGTCAAGGCTGACCCCAGCATCCTGATAAACGATGAAGATTATCCATGGTTACGGCGCAATAAGCAAATGACACAAGCGAAGAAAAAGTGAAGACTTTCTCCCGCAACTATTATGATGATACCATGCCAACTTTGTAACTGACGAGTATGATACCATTGTCCGTTTTGTACATGCACATGCTATGTGGGTCAATTTATGATACCATGCCAACTTTCAACTTTTTCAGAGTTCATTTGAAATGCTTTAATGTCTCATGGTTCGGCCCTTGTAATAATTAAAAATAGCAACAATAAGTATTTTGTTGTAAGTAGAAACAAAATAAAATAAATAAAGCAAGGAAGAAAACAAAAAAACAAAAAAAGTGTTTTCAAATTTGAAAACTAATGGCACTAACAGAAAGTTTATAATTTTCCTAAAACTAAAAGCAAAAACAATTAAAAATAAAGCAAAAAACAAAAGAAAATAAATAATACAGAAAACAAAAGAAAAAAACTAGAAAATAAATAAATATAGCAACAATAAGTAAAAAAACAAAAAAACAAAAAAATGCCTCCTACCGGGCCCCCACGGCCTGAATACGACTAGAAACCCTACTATGGGCCAGCATTCAGGCCCGCAGTAGGCCCAGAAGACCCATCAGGCAAAGCAATGGCAAGTAGGCCCGAAAGCCTGCGGTGGAGAGGAGCTCGAGAGGGGTGCGGTAGTGGGGCTTATAAACCACTGCGCGCCCCTCTCAACTAGCGAGGTGGGACTAAACTTTGGCCCCGAGGCGGGCAGCGCAGAGGCCTTTGATCCCGGTTGGTGGCACCAACCGGGACTAAAGAGGGGCATTAGTCCCGGTTGGTGCCTCCAACCGGGACCAAAGGCCGCCGGTTCCCGCCCTTTGGGCTACCGAAAAAGAGGCCTTTGGTCCCGGTTGGTGGCCCCAATCGAGACTAAAGGGGGGGCATTAGTCCCGGTTTGTGCCACGAACCGGGACCAATGCTCTTGCTATATATACAGCACTTAGCAGTTTTCGCCAAAATCCATCTGTTTCTTCTCGCCCCGACGCCTTCTGCTCCTCGTCGCCGTCGCCGCCGAGCCCTTCCCCGACGCCGTCAGGCTGGTCCACCTCGCCGTCGCCGCCGCCGAGCCACTGCCCCAACACCGTCGTGGCGCCCGCCGCCCCTGCCGGCCCCGACCCCGTCGTCGTCGCCGCGCGTGCCGCCCCTGCCCCGACCCCGTCGCCATCGCCGCGCGCGCCGCCCCTTCCCCAACCCCGTCGCCGTCGCCGCGCGCGCCGCCCCTTCCCCAACCCCGTCGTCGTCGCCCCGACCACACGCCGCCGCCTTCGGTCCGGCCGCCGGCGCCCTTTCCTCTTATTTTTTTGTGCATTTTATGTATATGTTCTCTGTGTATATATGTATATTTTCTCTGTGTATATCTGTTCATATATGCAAAAGTTAGATTTTAGAAAAACTTTATATATGCAAAAGTTTATATCTGCAAAAATTTATACATATAATATACATATATGTGTGTATAGATGTATGTATGTGGATAAATGAGGGGGGTCGATATACCCCCTCTCCGATAGCATTTTTGTGCATTTTAGGTTAGTGTATATATATGTTGATGTATATATGCAAAAGATAGATTTTTAGAAAAAATACTATTTTTTCTGTTGATGATATGATGATGTTTTTTTCATATATGCATTTTTTCATATATGTATTATTTTTTTAAGTTGTTAGTAGATATCGATTTTAGGTTAGTGCATTTTATCACTGATTTTAGGTTAGTTGATCAATTTAGTGCATTTTATGTTTGTTGCATTTTAGGATAGTGCATTTTATGTTAGTGGAGAGGAAAAAGTAAAATAAGGAAAAGGAAAATAAGTAGAGAAAGAAGGAGAAGACAAGGATAGGAAGAAGAGAAAGAAGAAGAAAAAAAGAGGAGAAGAAGAAGGAATAGAGGAGCTTCTTCTCCTTTTTTTCTCCTCTTTTTTTCTTCTTCTTCTTAATTTTTATCGGGAACGAGGGTGTCGAGGATCGCCGAGGGGTCGAGGGTCGGGAACTAGGGTAGAGGGTCGAGGGTCGTTAAGGGGTCAAGGGTCGAGGGTTCGAGGTTTCTAGGGTCGAGGGATCGAGGGTCGAAGGAAGAAAAGAGGAAGAAGGAAGAAGGAAGAAAGAAGAAGAAAAAGAATGAGAGGAAAAAGGAAAATAAGAAGATGAAGAAGAGAGAGGAAGAAGAGGAGAAATAAATAAGAAGAGGAAAAAAAGAAGAAAAAGAAGAGGAGAAGAAGAAAGGAATAGAGGAGAAGAAGAAAAAATAGAAAAAAAAATCTATTTTTTCTTCTTCTCCTCTATTCCTTTCTTCTTCTCCTCTTTTTTTTTCTTCTTCTTCCTTCTTCCTTCTTCCTCTTTTCTTCCTTTTCCTTAATTATTTTCCTTTCTCGTCGTTGTTGATATAACCCCCTTGAGATAACTTCGACATGAGGGGCGGTCGATATAAATACCCCCCCCCCTCGGCCCTCTCGCTCGACCAAAACTCTCGAGGACACCCAAACCCTAGAGAGAAAATGATGTTGGTCTCCTACCCCCTCCCG
>NC_041389.1:546418996-546424894 GCF_002162155.2 Triticum dicoccoides
AAATATTTGCAGAAACTATGGAGCACTGCCGAGACGAAGAAATAGAAGCGATATTGAGGGACATAATCGCAAATGGAAGGGATGAAGTTGCGTCATTTCTCCTCGACACCGTTGGTCAGCTGGAAGAACGGGGTGAAGAAGAGGGCTATGTTCATGATGGCTTCGACCCATTAATGCTGGTACAAGAACAGGACTATGTTCATGATGGCTCCGGTGACACAATGGAGGAACAAGAAGGAGACCGTGCTGACTGCTCCGGTGACCGAACCGAGCCCAGCCAGGTATATATATATTAGTTTAGCCCGTGCTGACTAGTTAATTGATGCTTCCATTGTTTTGGTATATGTACACATATTAATTACTCTCATCTGTCTTCCTTATAATTTCTAGCCCTCCGGATCGAGCACAACTTCGGTAAGGAGACGAGGCCCAAAGAAAAAGTTGAGCTCGGATGAAAAGTTTGAGATCATAGAAATCGCGCCCGACGGCGAACCGATTGAACCCATCCGGACAAGGAAGGCATTTTCTTCTCAGTGCGGGGTTCTTGTTAGGGAGAAGATCCCGATCAGCATCCAGTAATGGTATAAGCCTAAGGAGGAAGACCCTGAGGTGTCTTATGTCAATGATATGCAGAAAGAATATCTTTGGACTGAGCTGAAGGCAAATTTCACCCTACCGCCAGAGGAGGATCCGGAGAAGCCAGTTAAAGAGGAATTAATCAAGTCTTGTGCTCTTAAGAAGATGGCAACCCTAATGAGGAGGTGGAGGAAAGAGCTAAACCAGTTTGTCAAAAATAAAAAGACACCAGAATTCATCGGCAAATATGAGAAGATCAAAGATCACTGGCCCGCATTTGTGGCCCACAAGACATCGAAAAAGAGTAAGAAGATGTCGGAGACAAACAAGAAAAATGCTGCGAAGAAGATGCTTCACCATTGCACGGGGTCAGGTGGCTACCTGCAAGCCTGGCCTAAGTGGTCCAAGGCTGAGAATGATCTGCTTGAAAAAGGGATCGAACCAGAGACAATGAGATGGCCAGACCATTGCCGGACTTGGTTCTTCGGGTCTGGCGGAACCTTGGACCCTGTAACAGGGTTTTGCCAATGGACGGACGAGCAACTGGAAATACCAGTCAAGAACCTTCGACACTATATCGATGTAGCGCAGCGAGGGACGTTCCTTCCAAACAGGGAGAAGGACAAGCTCACAATGGCCCTTGGGAATCCTGAGCACCCGGGACAGACACGAGGCACGCCAGGCTCCATTCCGTGGAAGATTGGTTTTCCGGACGCAGGGGGTTACAAAACCCACGAGAGGAGGAAGAAACTGGAGCAGGACCAACTGCAGGCGCTGCACGAAAGGGTAATGGGGCTAGAGGATCGAGAAGAGGAACGAGAAGCAGCAGATCGCAGCAAACGACCTGCCGAAGCTTCCCCCGAAGCTACCCCGCCATCTCAGCGGAGAAGCAGCGTGGCTTCCACCGAGCTGCTTCAGCCGGAGCATGTCTTGATGGCTCCTGCCAGCTATCCCGTGGATGGTATCACGGAGTCTCAAAATTGCCACATGATGGCGCGACGGATGAATTTGAAGGTCAAGGCGGCTGTTGGCCAAGTTTATCCTAGTGGACCCGGCACAACTTATCACTGCCAGCCGATTCCAAAAGGATATGCTAAGGTGATGGTGGATGAAATAACATAGGGATTTTAGGACCTCGTGCTTGACCACCCTACCGGTGAAGGGGAGACTAGGCTGGGTTCTACTCTGAAGACTCCATGCCTATGGAAGAAGGAGCTCATCAACCTTCTGAACTGGACGCCTCCGCCTCCTCCTCCTGCTCCGGCGAGTCAGGGCACTCCGCCTCCTCCACCGCCTCCTCCTCCGGCGAGTGACGATCAGGGCACGCGTGGCGGCACTCCGCCTCCTTCTCCGGCGCATGGCGGCACTCCGCCTCCTTCTCCGCCTGCGCCGGTGCTCCCGAGCAGCCAGCAGCATCCTCCTTCTCCGCCTCGCCAGCAAGGGCGGAAGAGACCCACCGTCGCCCCGGCTGCTCCGGCGCGTCGTACTCCTTCTCCTCCGCCTCGTAAGCAAGCACAAAAGAAGACAGACGCCGCAGCCGCTCCGTCTGCTTCGGCGTCTAGCAGCACAACCAGAGGCGGGAGGCAATACAAATACGGTCCCTCATCTCTCAAGCCTCTAGAGAACTTACCGTATGAGAGGTCCGAGGAGGAAAACGATACGATTGTGCGGACCCACGTGAAGGAGTTCTTTGAAGGGGTGAAAGAAAAGAGACATCCACCTCCGGAGGAGAAGGTAGATCCGGTGAAAGCAAAGCGCACTATCGATGCCCTGAGGAAACCACCAAAGTCTCCGCCGAGAACCAACTATGAGCGCATTACTGAACAGACATATCTCCAAGCCCAGTGGTTGGGAACTACTGTCAGTGCTAAAAGGTCAAAAGAACGAGCAAAGGGGAAAAAATTGCCCAGCTCGGTGAACAAGCACAACAATCGTGCCTCCCGCTCAATGTGTCTAATGCTCCGGGGACGGTGGCCGGTTATGGCAATCTTGACGATTACCTGCCTGACGATGCACTTCCTGATTTCTTGGAGGTGGACGAACACAGATACGAGTACGGGAAGCCTCTCGTCAAAGATGAAAAATCTCAGACAACAATGATGTGAAGATTCCATAATTGGTACATGGAAACCTGCAGAGAGTCTGAGGGTAAGAATGCTTTATATCTGCATATTAAAGAGGAGCACGATCTCGTTGCAAATGATCTATTGATTGTTCCATTTGATGAGTTCTTCGCGTTCTTCAATCAAAAGACCCTCGATAAACTAATGGTCTTTTGCTACTGTCTGTAAGTACTATTTCTGTCATTAAGTCTCTATATATAGCTCGGCTCTTTCATTTCATGTATTTATAATTAATTATCCTCAATATATTATGCAGATTGAAGATCGTCGAGTGCAAAAAACAAGAAATTTATGATATTGGGTTCATTAACACAAATATCATAGATGAATTTCTGGTTAAAAAGGACATCAAAGAGGCCGAGGACAACGTGCTACAATCATTGATAAAAAATCAAAACAAAGATACCATACTCTTTCCTTACAACGGCAAGTGAGTGTTACTGCCGTGTGCATATTCGGTTTCCCTTATTACTTGAGCGAGGTTATAGTAATGTAATTGATGAGTTATGCATGCGTGCGCAGGTACCACTATATTCTTCTGGAGATTAAGCTTGAGCGTGGACTAGTAACCGTCTTAGACTCGAGACGGAAAGATCCCAAATCCTATGCGGACATGACTGAAATGCTCAGCAAGTAAGTTCAATCGATCATTATCGCACCATATCGGCAACTTTTTGTTCATTTCCTGATATCTCAAGTAATAATAATTATTTTCTTTGTGTTGCAGGGTTTGGAAACAGTTCACCGCAGAAGCTCCGGGACTGCCGAAGGAGCTGCGATATACATACCCGAAAGTAAGTACTAATGGCTAGCTAGTTGCGCGCATCTCCCGTTGATTCTATAGCTATACTTTCATCAATGCCATTTATAATGCTTCATTATCAGTTTGATTGACCTCTATTTCTCGTAAAGTGCTTGTGGCAGGAAGAAGGGAATGATTTCTGTGGTACTACGTGTGCGAGTTGATCCACAACGCGACTTTGAAAAACAAGCGGGGCTACTCTCAAAGACAATATGAAGTGCGTAAGCAATAATATTCACAATTTCATTTTATTACACCATCATTTCTGTTGAGTTTCATTCATATATATGTATTAATTAACCCCCTTCTTCAAATTAGACATGGCAGATGCGGAATGAACTCCTAGAACCAGATCGCATGAAAGCCATTCAAGAGGAATTAGCGGGATTCTTTCTTGACCACGTCATCAATAAAGCCGGAGAATACCATGTGGAAATTGATTTCAATTGCTAGGGGATTGTAATTATAAGAGATCTTATACATATTGTACATGCATGTATGTAGCCAGTAGCGTCAGATACTTGTTGTTCGACCAATCTCTCAGAGAAGGAGAGAGGTCGATCGATTACTTCTCTCGGTATGCATGAACTTCTGTACTGAATGGTTCTCTCGATCAGTTATGTATATATAGTACGTAGAGTCGACCAAGCACGGACATAAGAGAGGATACTTCTCTCTATTAATTAGCTAGCTAACACAATATATGAAACACGTAAATTAACCCCCCCAAAACCCCCAATCCCCCCCCCCTCCTTTCAAAAAAAATAACAAAAACCCCAACCAATGGAATGCTGACGCGTGGATGCTTTTTGGTCCCGGTTGGTGCCACCAACCGGGACCAAAGGACCCTGACTGGGCTCGGTGCACAGGGCCACGTGGAGGCACATTGGTCCCGGTTCTTGTTTGAACCGGGACTAATGGGTGGAGGTATTAGTAACGGCCCATTAGTCCCGGTTCATGAACCGGGACTAAAGGCCCTTACGAACCGGGACTATTAGGTGTTTTTCTACTAGTGATAAGATGTTTTACTCATAATCTTTTTTCAAATCAGATGTATATAGACGGTTTTGTGTGTGTGTGTGTTCGCTCATTTTCATTTCTATCTACTCCCATGTTGAAATATGTAAACCATCTTATAATTGTTAACGGAGGGAGTAGATGATATTTGCTACTTGCAGCAGATGATAATTTAGTACCACACCACACTGAGAGCCCCGAAGCCTATTGCACCAAAAGTTCATTTACCAAATGGAAAGTTCTACTGTGGAGAAGAAAGAGAATGTTGGTACACGTTTGTGAAATAGTCGGAGAACGTTGGTACACGTACTATGTCTTCAGGGGTGCAATTTTATTTTGATGCAAGTTACAACACGTCCATCAGCATCGCTAAAAGAGATGTTGAGGAGAAGCTTGCTAAGCTTCGCAGAAAAGAGGAGATAAGATGGACACTAAGAGCTAAGGTGCGAGAGGTTGTTCAAGGGGATAGTAATACTCAGTTTTTCCACCTAATTGCGAATGAGAAACACGGGAAAAAATGTCCAACTTGAACATGATGAGGGTACCATAGTAGGTCACGAGGACCTTAAATTGTACATCTAGAATTTTTATAAATACCTCTTTGGGGCGCTGAGGGAGTCCTGAATTAAGGGGTCCTTGGACAGCCGGATTGTATGCTTATGCCGGACTGTTGGACTATGAAGATACAAGATTAAAGACTTCGTCCCGTGTCCGGGTGGGACTCTCCTTTGTGTGGAAGGCAAGCTTGGCAATTTGGATATGTAGATTCCCTTCTCTGTAACCGACTCTGTGTAACCCTAGCCCCCTCCGGTGTCTATATAAACCGGAGGGTTTAGTCCGTACACTACTAGGGAAAACCTTATACACAGAATCTTAGTAGCAGCACGGTTTAAAAACAAACGCTGCTGCTAATTAGCAGTAGCGTGCTTGACAAAAGCTCGCTACTAATAACGCGGTAGCAGTAGCGCCCTAGATGAAACAAGCCCTACTACTATAATTGCCAGGGCGTTGCCCCCAGGCTAGATATAGTAGTAGCGCCCTTACCGGGACGCGCTACTGCTAAAGAACTTAGTAGCCGCGTTTTTCTTCAAAACACGCTGCTGCTAAGTATTGCACCTAATTAAGTTTGACTTATCAGTAGCGTTTTTACGTAAAACTCGCTATTGCTAAGTTAGCTACAGCGCGCTTACTAAAGTGCGCTACTGCTAGTTCGACTTAACGACCCGCGGGCTCAAAAATTTGCTAAGTCCTCCATTCCCCCCTGTTCCCCTACTCCTCTGTCGCCGCCGCCCGAGCCTGCCCTGACCGCCGCCGCCCGAGGCCGCCCTCAACCTCACCGCCGCCGCCCGCCGCCGCTCTCGACCTCACCGTCGCCGCCCT
>NC_041389.1:546425400-546482618 GCF_002162155.2 Triticum dicoccoides
TTAGTTAGTACTAGATGTTTTTTAGTAGTAGTAGATGTTAATTTAGGGTTCATAGATAATGATTTTTAGTAGTAGTAGATGTTAATTAGTAGTAGTGATGGTACTAGTTAACTATGGCAGTATGGTTAATAGTAGATGTTTTTTACTATTGAATAATGTAGTTTATTTTTACTGTTTTTAGTAAGTGTTTAAAATAATTAGTAAGTAAATTAATAAACTAGTTGAACTAGTTTAGTTTTAGTTGAGCTAGTTTAGTAAGTAAATTAATAAACTAGTTGAATTAATAGAACTAATGTATTTTTAGTAAGATAATTAATATAACTAGTTGAACTACTTTACTTTTACAAAGAACTAGTTTTTTTCTATTTATAGTAAGTTTATATTTAGTAAGAACTAGTTGAATTAATAGAACTAGTTGAACATGTCATATTTGTTGTTATTTTTTTTAGTTTAAGCAATTATTCGGGATGTCTTAGTGATAACTTATAGTGTTTTTGCTTTTGCAGAAATCAAGGAGCCCCTCCATCATCCCCGTCGTCGTCCCCGTCACCGACCCCCTCCGACCTCGAGGTGAGACCAGCCAAATCTCCATGTATATCTTGTGTTGCTCAAATAGGATATGTGGTTGCCCAAGTGGTCGGTCATGTTCAGGTTACACCTCCGAGTGGCCTATATTTTGCCGGAGTGTTGATTAATTTCTGTTCCGGCAAATTTCAAGCGCTCAATATGTCCTTTTTTAGTAAAGGTCATGCCAGATTTTTCCGTGAATTCTGGCATGACTTGTGCTAGAATATGTAGGAAATATCGAGTGGCCTGGATTTTCTCAAAAAATAATTAGGTTTTTTAGTACATATATTTAATTGTACAAGTTTAATCTTTGAATTATGAATGTAGGAAATGTCGTACTCAGACGACGACAGTCTCTCGGGGGAGTGCAGCTGGTGCCACGACGATCGAGGTCTGTGCGACAGGTTCCTTCAACTGGATGAAGATCGGCGCTTCAGCATTAAGCTCGAGGAGACCTTCGATGTTGAAACAGTACGCAACGACAACAAGTGTTTTTTCGTAATTAAGCATGACTTCAACTATTTCAACGTCTAATTTTCATCTTTTACAATTCGAATAGCTTATCCCATGCCATGCAAGATGCTATGTCTTGGAGAGGATGGGTTTTGAAGACCATGAAAATTTTGAAACAAAAAAATACACCTAAGGACCCATCATGATATGGATTTTGAAGCAATTCTCAGAGCGTAACCCATTTTGGTTGCCATAATTGGGAAGCACTTTGCAAAATGTATGGTTTTTATGAGGGTATGATTGTCACCATGGATCTTGGTGATCCTGACATCGAGCAAGACAATATGGACATTTGGGTCCTTGTTGATACGCTTCCGATTCTACCGCAATGTGAGTTTCTCAAACATAGTTATTAACTAATTTATATTGTTTATTTCAAAATAGTTGATAGCTTATTTCCATTGACAGCTTATTTTGATTCTTCAAAGAATGTGTGGAAGATGGTAGACAAAACCCACTACACTGATGGCTCTGAATTAACTTATAAGGAGAAAAGTCATCTGATCAAATTTTGTACTTATCTTGAGAATTACAATACCTATTATCGAACTCCTCCAAATTATGGTGAATATGTGCCACTAGTGCACGTGTTGAACCACGGTAACTTATATGGAGATACCCTGGTAAGATTTTTTACTATTACGACATACGTGCATCTTTGCATACTTCTAAAACTAGTACATCATTGCTAACTACAAAGTTATTACTATGTTATTCAACAGGAAATCTCGGTGGATTGTGCGCCTCACCTGATGTATCAGAATGGTCGCCTTCTAGTTCTAAACATACAGCCAGGTCAACGTACGGATCTCACCTGTGCATATCGGATTTCTAAAACCAGTGAACACATGCTAATCAAAGAATGGAAAAAATATTTGGACATTCATAAGGAGGTTCTTGGAAGTAACATTAAGCGAAAGGCAAGAATTGGAGATAAGATAATCTCCATTCTCCATAATGGAGAGTCAGGGGCTATCTTGTTTTTTGCTATTTTACCTTAGAGAATATAGTAGGTCCTAAGAGAATGTAGTAGGTCCTATGAGGTACAATATGTTTATTATGTGGTACAATGTGTTAGAGTTGATCATGAGGAGTAGTTGTGATTACGACTAGTGACCAATTTGCTATGTGATGTCTCATTGATGAAAATGATGATCTTGAGGAGGTGTTATATGAAAATGATGTATTATGATGATAAGTTGTTAATGATATGATGATGATGATGATATTTATTATATCATTGGGTGAAAGAACCGTGGATTAGTTTCAAGTGGATGGACATCCACTTGAGACTAGTCCACGGTTCTTTCACCACGTGATGTAATAACTCATTATGATGTAAAAACAATCTCTAAATTCTTGTTGTATGAAAACTTGTGTAAAGGTGTATGAATACAGCATGAAATAAAAATAAATAAAATACAAAATAATAGTAGTAGCGCGGGCAGGGAGAAGCGCTACTACTAATTACCAGCAGCGCTCCTCTGGGAAAGCGCTACTACTAAGTCGATTTAGCAATAGCGTGGGTTGAGGCACGCTACTACTAACCTTTAGCTGTAGCGCAGTACCAGTAGCTCTCCAGCACGCGCTACTGATAGGCCTAAAACCCGTGCTGCTGCTAGGCTTTTCCCTAGTAGTGGTAGGACAAGAACAATCATAATCATAGGCTAGTTTCTAGGGTTTAGCCTCTACGATCTCGTGGTAGATCAACTCTTGTAATACTCATATCATCAGACGGTGTTCAGGAGATCGCACCTGTAGCCGCCCTGGCCTTAGATCCAGTGCAAGTTGTGCCATCCGAGGACGGGAGGATGGGCCCCGCCACGGAAGCCGCACACTCAACGGCGATAGAGCCGAACACAAATTTCACTTCCAATGAGGTCTGTATCATCGTACCCTCGGACTCGTCTCCGGCCACAGACTCCGAACCGCGCGTATCCGCACCCATCGGATCTGACTGGGCGCCGATCTTGGAGTTCAGCTCTGTGGACATCTTTCAACACTCGCCCTTTGGCGACGTGCTAAACTCATTAAAATCTCTCTCCTTGTCAGGAGACTCTTGGTCGAACTATGTCCGGCTTGATTGGGAAGTGGACGATGAAGGAATTCGTTACCCACCCACCACCCACTTAATAGCCACTATCGACGACTTAACCGACATGCTTGATTTCGACTCCGAAGACATCGATGGTATGGACGACGATGCCGGAGAAAAACAGGAACCACCGCCCACAGGGCGCTGGACAGCCACCTCATCGTATGACATATATATGGTGGACACACCCAAAGAAAACAATGGCGAGGATCAAAAGGATGCAACGGAGGATAATCCTCCTGAGAAGTAGCCAAAGCGCCAACGTCAACGGTGCCGCTCTAAACCCCGCCATAACAAAAACAACGATACCGGCTCAAGAAAGAATAACACCCCGGATGACGCTGAAGACAACGAAGACCCTGCAGAGCCAGCGATGGAGCAGGACAAGCAGGGAGACGGCGAATACAGTCTGGGGTCACTGTCTGATCACAGCGATGTCGAAGACAAAACTTATAAACCTGTCTCCGGAGAGGAGAACAGTCCGGACGATGATGCGTACATCATCCCGGAAAAATACTTGGAACAAGAGCACCTCCACAAGAGACTTATTGCCACCGCGAGGAGCTTGAAGAAGCAGAAGCAACGGCTTAAAGCCGCGCAGGATACGCTCAACCACAGATGGAACGAAGTGCTCGACACTGAGGAAAGATACGGCGGTGATCGCCAAACAAAGAGTTATCCAGAACGCAAGCTGATGCCCGAATTCGACAACGAGGCTATCGCGCCCATTCCGCCGAAAAACAGTATGGTCGATCTGCCAGACCGACCACCTCATGGCCGAGATAGAGCGGCTAATAACGCCGCACATAAATCAGCACCCCCTCCACATAAAGGAAGGGAGGTCACAGCCAAATACCAGAAACACAATCTACGTGAGCACCTAGACAAAAGAGCTGGCAAAACCAGGTCCATCTACGGATCTAGGAAACGCGTTCCTATGCAGGATCACAGCCACAAAACCGACTATACTGATCGACTACCAGTTTGGAATCAACACCGAACACTACAGCCGTCGGACCCATGCCACGACACAGCCAAGTACAGGGGTGCCGCACACCCCTTGTGCTTCACCGATGAGGTGCTGGATCATGAATTTCTAGAGGGGTTTAAACCCGTAAACATCGAGGCATACGACGGAATGACAGACCCTGCGGTCTAGATTGAGGACTTCATTCTTCACATCCATATGGCTCGCGGAGACGATCTCCACTCCATCACATACCTGCCCCTCAAGTTGAAAGGACCAGCTCGGCACTGGTTGAAAAGCCTCCCCGAAAATTCCATTGGAAGCTAGGAGGAGCTCGAGGGCGCTTTTAGGGCTAATTTTCAAGGGACCTATGTCCGACCTCCGGATGCAGATGACTTAGGTCACATAACCCAATAACCCGGAGAGTCAGCCCGTAAGCTTTGGAACACATTTCTCACCAAGAAGAATCAAATTGTCGACTGTCCGGATGCCGAAGCCCTAGCAGCTTTCAAACACAGTGTCCGGGACGAATGGCTTGCCAGACACCTTGGCCAGGAAAAGCCAAGGACAATGGCAGCCCTAACAACTCTTATGACCCGCTTTTGCGTGGGCGAGGACAGTTGGTTGGCCTGCGGCGGCACCAGGAATCGAGGCACATCCGAAATCAGGGATGGCCATGGAAAAGCACGACGCAATAAAAAAACATTGAAATAATGAAGATAGCCCAGACAATACAGCGGTAAACACCGGATTCAGGGGCTCTAGACCCGGTCAACGGAAAAAGCCATTTAAAGGCAGCAGAGATGGTCCGTCCAGCCTAAATAAAATTCTAGACAGGTCCTATCAGATTCACGGCACCCCCGAGAAACCCGCAAATCACACTAACAGAGAATGATGGGTCTTCAAGCAGGCCGGCAAGCTAAACGCCGAACACAAAAGGAAGGAGCTGCTAAGTGAAGATGAGGACAAATCTCGCCAGCCGAACACTGGGGGACAGAAAAAATTTCCACTGGAGGTCAAAAGAATGAACATGATTTATGTCAGCCACATCCCAAAGAGGGAGCGCAAATGCGCACTCCGAAACGTATATGCTGTAGAGCCCCTCGCCCCCAAAATCAACCCATGGTCGGCCTGCAAGATCACCTTCGATCGCAGGGATCATCCGGCTAGTATCCGTCACGGGGGTTCGGCTGCCTTGGTGCTCGACCCAATAATCGACGGATACCACCTTACCCGAGTCCTCATGGACGGCGGCAGCAGTCTCAATCTGATATATCAAGACACTGTCCGCAAGATGGGGATAGACCCGTCGAGAATCAACCAAAGCAGTACTACCTTTAAAGGAGTAATACCAGGTGTCGTGGATTTGTCACGGCAGATGTCCTAGCGAAAAGACTTAGTCGTGGAGCCATCGCTACGAGTTTACTTGAAGGGGTTAAAGCGGACACAAAGACACGAGGGGTTTATACTAGTTCGGCCCCTTCGATGAAGGTAAAAGCCTACGTCTAGTTGTGATGGAAATGATGTGGTCTCGACGGCTAGGGAGCAAACAAGCTTCGCCTAGACTCGAGTTGTCGTCTGTCCTCCTGAACCGCCACCGGGTCGTCCCCTTATATACACGGGTGACGCCCGTCGGTACGAAGAGTCCCAACCGGTCCATACTCGTATCCCGGTTAGTATCTCTCTGTTCCTAACTTATAATACAAGTTACACATCCGGCCGGCTTACGGCTACAGGTTCTAAACCGGCTACAGGCCTTGGGCCCTTATCTGTTTATACCACTAATGAAGTTATCCCGGCCCAAGCAGGCCGGTTTACGCCTAGTGGTAATATCCCCAACACCAGGCGTAGAGGCCCGCTGCACGAGCTCTTTAACGTTGGAGGTTGTATTCGGTTCTCCCGATAACTTTTGAAGCGAAGAACTAATTGCTACGTCTTGAGCTAGCATTGGTTTTCCCGAAGAGGAGAGGGTGATGCAGCAAAGTGTAGCGTAAGTATTTCCCTCAGTTTTGAGAACCAAGGTATCAATCCAGTAGGCGGTTCCTCAAAAGTCCCACGCACCTACACAAACAAACTGAGAACTCGCAACCAACGCAATAAAGGGGTTGTCAGTCCCTTCACGGTCACTTACGAAAGTGAGATCTGATAGAGATAGTATGATAAGATAAATATATTTTTGGTATTTTGTGATATAGATGCAGAAAAGTAAAGATGCAAATAAAAGTAGATTGAAAGCAAATATGATAAGAGATAGACCCGGGGGCCATAGGTTTCACTAGAGGCTTCTCTCGAGAGCATAAGTATTACGGTGGGTGAACAAATTAATGTCGAGCAATTGATAGAAAAGCGAATAATTATGACGTTATCTACGCATGATCATGTATATAGGCATCACGTCCATAACAAGTAGACCGACTCCTGCCTGCATCTACTACTATTACTCCACACATCGACTGCTATCCAGCATGCGTCTAGAGTATTAAGTTCATAAGAACGGAGTAACGCATTAAGCAAGATGACATGATGTAGAGGGATAAACACATGCAATATGATATAAACCCCATCTTGTTATCCTCGATGGCAACAATACAATACGTGTCTTGCAACCCTTTCTGTCACTGGGTAAGATCACCGCAAGATTGAACCCAAAGCTAAACACTTTTCCCATGGCAAGAAAGATCAATCTAGTAGGCCAAACCAAACTGATAATTCGAAGAGACTTGTAAAGATAACTCAATCATACATAAAAGAATTCAGAGAAGATTCCAATATTATTCATAGATAAACTTGATCATAAACCCACAATTCATCGGATCTCGACAAACACACCGCAAAAAGAGATTACATCAAATAGATCTCCACAAGAGAGGGGGAGAACACTGTATTGAGATCCAAAAAGAGAGAAAAGGCCATCTAGCTAATAACTATAGACCCGTAGGTCTGTGGTAAACTACTCACAACTCATCGGAGAGGCTATGGTGTTGATGTAGAAGCCCTCCGTGGTCCATTCCCCCTCCGGCAGAGTGCTGGCGAAGGCTCCAAGATGGGATCTCGCGGATACAGAAGGTTACGACGGTGGAAATTGTGTTTCGTGGTGCTCCTAGATGTTTTCGGGGTCCGTGGACATATATAGGAGGAAGAAGTACGTCGGTGGACGCCCGAGGGGCCCACGAGACAAAGGGCGTGCCCTACAGGGGGGCGCGCCCTCCTATCTCGTGGGGCCCTCGGAGCTTTCTTGACTTGTACTCCAGGCTCTCCGGATCAGATTTGTTCCAAAAATAACGCTCCCGAAGGTTTCATTCCGTTTGGACTCCGTTTGATATTTCTTTTCTTCGAAATACTGAAATAGGCAAAAAAAAAACAGCAATATGGGTTGGGCCTCCGGTTAGTAGGTTAGTCCCAAAAATGATATAAATGTGTAGAATAAATCCCATAAACATCCAAAAGGGGTAATATAATAGCATGGAACAATCAAAAAATATAGATACGTTGGAGACGTATCAAGCATCCCCAAGCTTAATTCCTGCTCGTCCTCGAGTAGGTAAATGATAAAAAGAGAATTTTTGATGTGGAATGCTACCTAGCATAATTCATAATGTAATTTTATTTCATCGTGGCATGAATGTTCAGATCCAGATAATACAAAATAAAAGTTTATAAAGACATAAGAAATAGTAATACTTCAAGCATACTAAGCAAGGTAATCATGTCTTCTCAAAATAACATGGCTAAAGAAAGTTATCCCTACAAAATCATATAGTCTGGCTATGCTTCATCTTCATCACACAAAGTATTTAATCATGCACAACCCCGATGACGAGCCAAGCAATTGTTTCATACTTTAGTAATCTCAAACTCTTTCAACTTTCACGCAATACATGAGCGTGAGCCATGGATATAGCACCATATGTGGAATAGAATGGTGGTTGTGGAGAAGACAAAAAGGAGAAGATAGTCTCACATCAACTAGGCGTATCAACGGACTATGGAGATGCCCATTAATAGATATCAATGTGAGTGAGTAGGGATTGCCATGCAACGGATGCACTAGAGCTATAAATATATGAAATCTCAACAAAAGAAAAGTAGTGGGTGCGCATCCAACTTGCTTGCTCACGAAGACCTAGGGCAATTTTGAGGAAGCCCATCATTGGAATATACAAGCCAAGTTCTATAATGAAAAATTCCCACTAGTATATGAAAGTGACAACATATGAGACTCTCTATCATGAAGATCATGGTGCTATTTTGAAGCACAAGTGTGGAAAAAGAGATAGTAGCATTGTCCCTTCTCTCTTTTTCTCTCATTTTATTTTTTTCTTCTTCTTTTTTTTCTTTTTTTTTCTTTTTTTTTCTTTCTTTGGCCTTTTTCTTTTTTTTATTTTTTTCTTTTTTTTCTTTTTGTAAAGTCTGAAGTCTCATCCCGACTTGTGGGGGAATCATAGCCTTCATCATCCTTTCCTCACGAGGACAATGCTCTAATGATGAAGATCATCACACTTTTATGGATTTACAACTCAAAGCTAGAACAAAATATGACTCTATATGAATGCCTCCGGCGGTGTACCGGGATATGCAATGAATCAAGAGCGACTTGTATGAAAATTATGAAGGTGGTTTTGCCACAAATACGATGTCAACTATATGATCATGCAAATAGCACTATGACAAAAGTAATGTGTGTCATATGAACGGAACGGTGGAAAGTTGCATGGCAATATATCTCGAAATGGCTATGGAAATGCCATAATAGGTAGGTATGGTGGTTGTTTTGAGGAAGGAGTATGGTGGGTGTATGGTACCGGCGAAAATTGTGCGGCACAAAAGAGGCTAGCAATGGTGGAAGGGTGAAAGGGTGCGTATAATCCATGGACTCAACATTAATCAAAAGAACTCATATACTTGTTGCAAAAATTTAGAAGTCATCAAAAATCAAGGCATTACGTGCATGCTCCTAGGGGGATAGATTGGTAGGAAAAGACCATCGCTCGTCCCCGACTGCCACTCATAAGGAAGACAATCAATAAATAAAATTGTGCTCCAACTTCATCACAAAGCGGTTCACCATATGTGCATGCTACGGAAATCACAAACTTCAACACAAGCATTCTTTAAAACCATAATCACCCAACTAGCATGACTTTAATATTACTACCTCCATATCTCAAAACAATTATCAAGTATCAAGTTGATCATAGCATCCAATTCACTTCCTATGATAGTTTTTATTATACCCAACTTGGATGCTCATCATTCTAGGACCAACTTTGTAACAAAAGCAAATACCATGCTGTTCTAAAAGACTCTCAAAATGATATAAGTGAATCATGAGAGACTAGCAATTTCTTCAAAATTAAGACACCACCGTCGTGCTCTAAAACATATAAGTGAAGCACTAGAGCAAAAACTATCAAGCTCAAAAGATATAAGTGAAGCACATAGAGTATTCTAGCAAATTCTAATCAAATAGGCTTATCCCAAAAGGTGTGTACAGCAAGGATTATTGTGGTAAACTAACAAGCAAAGACTAATATAATACACGATGCTCCAAGCAAAACACATATCATGTGGTGAATAAAAATATAGCTCCAAGTAAAGTTACCAATGAACGAAAACGAAAGAGGGAATGCCTTCCCGGGGCATCCCCAAGCTTAGGCTTTTGGCTACTCTTGAATATATTGGGGTGCCATGGGCATCCCCAAGCTTAGGCTCTTGCCACCCTTTATTCCATAGTCCATAAAGGCTTTACCCAAAACTTGAAAACTTCACAACACAAAACTCAACAGGAAATCTTATAAGCTTCCTTAATGAAAGAAAACAAAACCACCACATAAGGAACTGCAATGAACTCATTCTTTATTTATTTTGGTGTTAAACATACTGTATTACAACTTCCTTATGGTTTATAAACTAATTTATTAGCTATAGATGCATTGAAATAAGCAAACAACACACGAAAAACAGAATCTGTCAAAAACAGAACAGTCTGTAGCAATTTGTAACAAATGCAAACTTCTGGAACTCTAAAAATCCTACAAAAATAGGAAGTACTGTACAATTTGTCTATTTATCAGTAGCAAAAAGAATAAATGCAAAATCACGTTTCTGTGATTTATTGAATTTTTTCTCGTGAGCGCGAAGTTTCTGTTTTTCAGCAGAATCAAATCAACTATCATCGTAGCTAATCCTATAGGTTCTACTTGGCACAAACACTAATTATAAGATAAAAAACACATGTAAACAGAGAGTAGATGCAATTTTATTACTAAACAGGAACAAAAGCAAAAAACATAAAGAAAAATTGGGTTGCCTCCCAACTAGCGCTATCGTTTAACGCCCCTAGCTAGGCATTGAGATTTCAATGATGCTCACACGAAAGACAAGAATTGAAGCATAAAGAGAGCATCATGTAGCATGTCAAAAACACATCTAAGCCTAACATACTTCCTATGCATAGGCATCTTGTAAGCAAACAAATTATCAAGGCAAACAAAAACTAGCATATGCAAGGAAGAACAAAGAGATGAAAGCAATCTCAACATGAAGAGAGGTAATTTAGTAACATAAAAATTTCTACAACCATATTTTCCTCTCTCATAATAATTACATGTGGGATCATAAGCAAATTCAACAAAATAGCTATCACATAAACTATTTTCAACACGATCCACATGCATGCAAAGTTGACACTCTTCCAAAATAGTGGGATTAACATTAACTAAAGTCATGACCTCTCCAAGCCCACTTTTATCAAAAAATTTGTAAGATTGATAAAAATCCAAATAGGTGGGATCTAAAGTTGACACTCTTCCAAACTCACTTTCAATAATATTCCAAACACTATTATCAATCTCATATTCATCATGGGAGTTAAATAAATTTTCAAGATCATAAAAAGAATCACCCCAATCATGATCATTGCAACAAATAGTAGACATAGCAAAACAAGCATCCCCAAGCTTAGGGTTTTGCATATTATTAGCACAATTGACATCAAGAGAATTTATAGTAACATCATTGCAATCATGCTTTTCATTGAAGGAACTACCAAGTATGGGTGTAATAGCAACGATCTCATGTTTAACATAAGGAACTATAGCAAATTCATCTTCACAAATATTGGCATCATGGCCACAAGGATAGCAAGCATCATGTTCATCAAGGGATATTTCAATCAAATCATCGGAATCATCATTATCTATAGATTCATTCATATCATTATTTTCTTCCAAAGCAATAAATTCTTGGACATGGACATTATGAGCAAAGTTTTCATTGCAATATTTAAGTATGACAGAATTTTCAGACTTGTTAAGAGTAAAATCATACTTTTCAATCAAAGAAGCAACTTCATGAGCACCCTTAAAAACGACAAATTCTTCAATTTGTTCGATATCACAGTAACTATAAACACCCTTAGCATAAGAAGATAAAATTTCATTATCATTGAACTCACATAGGTAGGGAAGGTGTTTTTTAGGGTTCTTGGAGCAACAAGTAAAATCACAAATTTCACAAAGATTCCAAGCATAGCATAGCAAGGTATTTATATGGTACGATAAGACCTTCCCTTTTTCAGACAAACGATGCTGCACAAAATGAGCATGCTCATCTAAAGATTTCCCATCAACTAGGCTAGTTGGGGTTTCAGCACGAGCGCATAAGGATCGAAGATGATCCAAGTAGAACACTTTAAGTGGATCCATAACAATAGATTTTTAGCAAGCAAAGATGCAAGCACATAGAAGGCACATGGAGACACAAGCAAACAAAAAGGCAAGCGAAAGAGAGAGAAGATTGGGAAAGAGAGGGCGAATAAAATGGCAAGGGTGAAGTGGGGGAGAGGAAAACGAGAGGCAAATAATGTAAATGCGAGAGAGATGGGTTTGTGATGGGTACTTGGTATGTCTTGACTTGAGCGAAGACCTCCCCGACAACGGCGCCAGAAATCCTTCTTGCTACGTCTTGAGCTAGCGTTTGTTTTCCCCGAAGAGGAGAGGGTGATGCAGCAAAGTGTAGTGTAAGTATTTCCCTCAGTTTTGAGAACCAAGGTATCAATCCAGTAGGAGGCTCCTCAAAAGTCCCACGCACCTACACAAAAAAACTGAGAACTCACAACCATAGCAATAAAGGGGTTTTCAATCCCTTCACGGTCACTTACGAAAGTGAGATCTGATAGAGATAGTATGATAAGATAAATATATTTTTGGTATTTTGTGATATAGATGCAGAAAAGTAAAGATGCAAATAAAAGTAGATTGAAAGCAAATATGATAAGAGCTAGACCCGGGGGCCATAGGTTTCACTAGAGGCTTCTCTCGAGAGCATAAGTATTACGGTGGGTGAACAAATTACTGTCGAGCAATTGATAGAAAAGCGAATAATTATGACGTTATCTACGCATGATCATGTATATAGGCATCACGTCCATAACAAGTAGACCGACTCCTGCCTGCATCTACTACTATTACTCCACACATCGACCGCTATCCAGCATGCATCTAGAGTATTAAGTTCATAAGAATGGAGTAACGCATTAAGCAAGATGACATGATGTAGAGGGATAAACACATGCAATATGATATAAACCCCATCTTGTTATCCTCGATGGCAACAATACAATACGTGTCTTGCAACCCTTTCTATCACTGGGTAAGATCACCGCAAGATTGAACCCAAAGCTAAACACTTCTCCCATGGCAAGAAAGATCAATCTAGTAGGCCAAACCAAACTGATAATTCGAAGAGACTTGTAAAGATAACTCAATCATACATAAAAGAATTCAGAGAAAATTCCAATATTATTCATAGATAAACTTGATCATAAACCCACAATTCATCGGATCTCGACAAACACACCGCAAAAAGAGATTACATCAAATAGATCTCCACAAGAGAGGGAGAGAACATTGTATTGAGATCCAAAAAGAGAGAAAAAGCCAACTAGCTAATAACTATGGACCCGTAGGTCTGTGGTAAACTAATCACAACTCATCGGAGAGGCTATGGTGTTGATGTAGAAGCCCTCCGTGGTCGATTCCCCCTCCGGCAGAGTGCCGGCGAAGGCTCCAAGATGGGATCTCGCGGATACAGAAGGTTACGACGGTGGAAATTGTGTTTCGTGGTGCTCCTAGATGTTTTCGGGGTCCGTGGACATATATAGGAGGATGAAGTACGTCGGTGGACGCCCGAGGGGCCCACGAGACAGGGGGGCGCGCCCTACAGGGGGGCGCCCTCCTATCTCGTGGGGCGTTTGATCTTTCTTGACTTGCACTCTAGGCTCTCCGGATCAGATTTGTTCCAAAAATAACGATCCTGAAGGTTTCATTCCGTTTGGACTCCGTTTGATATTCCTTTTCTTCGAAATACTGAAATAGGCAAAAAATATATGGGCTGGGCCTCCGGTTAGTAGGTTAGTCCCAAAAATGATAGCCCATAAACATCCAAAAGGGGTAATATAATAGCATGGAACAATCAAAAATTATAGATACGTTGGAGACGTATCACTAATCTTCGACATTGCTCCGTTCTGAAGCGGCTATCATGAACTACTCGAAAGAACGACCTTTGCTCGTTTCAATGCAGTCCTGCATTACACTTATCTCAAAATCAAGATGCCCGGTCCACGTGGCGTCATCACAATCAGCGGAAACACGGAGCGTTCTCTTCGTACGGAAGAATGCATGTCGGCTCTAGCAATCGAATCACAGAGTGGCCTTTCCAACCTGAGCAACTCATCGGTCTTCAAGACCACGGACACAGCTAGACATGTTCGGCGCACACCTAGGTGTAGCAGCTCAGATAAACCTAAGCTTGATTAGTGGCTATGCCCCCATAACAACAACCAATAAGAAGACCGTACGGGTCTCCCTGTATATATGTAAATATACAATCAAAATCCCCTGTGTGGCGCGGGGGGCTGCCCGCATGTAAAAGGCCCATAGTTCGGCCTGACCCTATTTGCACTCAAGAGATTGCATTTTCACGGTTCATTAAAATAAACCAACTTTACGCATGGTCACACCAGATTCTTTCACCTGGGTTTTTTTTACAGATGACCATCGTGCTATACCCTTCAAGGATACGACACAACAGAGACAAAGGCGCAAACATGCAACAGGGCCCCGTTCAAAGGTTTCTATTTAGATTAAGACCCTATGTAAACCTTGTTATTGTCTCTTGTTGTCTCACACCCTCCTAGCACTTAAAATGACCAAGAGGGATACCGGCGTTATTGGCAAACTTATGATTTGTCGTACTAAAATAGACGTTACAGAAGCAGCAACCAGTGTGTTTTTGAGATCTATGCTCTCACCACAGGCGCTCGCTCGTCACGTCGGATTGATGCACGTACCTTGAAATTCAGGGCTCATTATCGAGGGATGCATTCAGCCCAGTATATGTTGTAAAGTCCGAATACCTTCGGGAGTGTTCGGCATCGCGACTTTGGCCTTATATGCATCAGCTCCGAATCATGTCTTTGCTCAATAGTTGGGTTTTCCCGGCTCCCGTGTTTTGCTACCTTATGTTCCGCTCTATCGGCTAAGGTGGCATAGGGAGAACTACTGCGATTGTGCCCTGGTTCATCCAGATGAGCACCTCAGTAGAGAAAGCCGAAAACTGATTATCATGATAAAGTGAGAGACTGGTCAACCACTTGATGACTCAGCGGAATCTTCGCGATTCCTCCGCATTAACGAAGGACTGGTTTCCCGGTCACGTTTGTAAACGCACCGTATTCGGATAAATGCGGACATACAAGGGGTTATATAGTAGCCCCACCGTCAAACTCCTATGGCTAAGTGAAAGTGTTAAAGCTATATAGTCCGATTGCCTCGTTCGCCGCGCTACCACCTCCTTAACGGACCAAGACATTGGATCAAGTGTGATTACGTGCTATGCCAAACACCCCCGCGTTATACGCGAGGGGGCTGAAGCCGACGACTGCAAACTTTCAGGTTATATACATATATACATAAACGGCCGCACAAGAGGCACTAGAATACTTCATGGGCAAAAGTATAAATATAGCCTTTATTATCAAAAGCATTGTTTTTAGAATCAAGATACATGTCATTTGAACATGATATTATTTGAGCATTGAGCCTCTATTAAACGGGCACCTTCTAAGACTTCTTAAAAATAGTGCTCTGGCGAGTCCTGGCCCCCGGGTGGACCCCTGGTTGCAATGTCGGTGGCCTCCATCCTCCCTCAATTGTTTTAACACGGGCAAGGGCCATCCGCGCACCCTCTATGCACGCCGACCGCTTGACAGCATCGATATGCGGCACAACATGAATAAATCGTTGCGCCAAACCAAAATATCTACCCGGACTTGGTTCCTCCGGCCACAGGCGATCCACGACAGCCTTCCTGGCAAGCCCAGATAATCTATGGAGCTCGGCCCACTCGGCCATTTGCTCGTTCAACAACAGCGGACGCCTTGGAGTATTGAACTACGACCAGAACAATCTTTTCGCTTCATGATCTTGTTGATCTCGGAAATACTGCGTTGCATCGGTAGCACTCTTTGCCAAATCCAAGTATGCATCTAGAGAACTCCACAATTGATCAAGAGGGGCATACTTCAGATCGTTGAATTTAGTTCGCAATAAAAAGGGCTTCCCAACCGCGATCTCAACGACTTGTCGGAGCTCCTCCCGAGCCGCTCTGATCTCAGAGTGAGTTTCCTTTGCTGCCTGTAAGGCCTTTTCTAGGTTAGCCATTTTCGCTTGGTTTTCCCTCTCGAGAAGCTCATATCGGCTAGCGGCATTCTGTAGCTCAAGATCCATGTTGTCCATTCTATCCTCACTTCAGCAATGAGCAACCTGCTCGGCTTACAATTCTCCAGTTGCCTTCTCGGCAGCCGAATTGCTTCTCCTGGCTTGCTCCTTGGCCTGGGCAAGCTCAGCCAGAAGGGTCTCCAGGAAGGCAGCACCATCTAAAGTCAAAGAATATTATAAATCCCAGCATCCTGCTCTTATTAATATTCGCTGACCACCCATATACATACCTTGTGCCTCGTCAAGCCGCTTGTTCACAAGTGTGATGTCTTCATCCGCCACATCAAGTTGCTGGTTCAGTTCGGCAAATTCGGCAGCCCGGGCAGCTGTCGGGGCTGTAGCCGCCTGTGTACAAAATTGGCAAAATCATTACCTAAGATTATTTTTATTTTTTATCCTCTGATCGCCCCGTTCGGGTGGCAACCAGAGTCTCATGGGCTACTATCTATACACAGTGCATCTTGCGTTTACAGTATAATAAAAAAACATTACATTGCGTACCTCAAAGCCTCTTAGCAGGCTCGTAAAAGCTTCATTCAACCCGATTTTTGCGGATGAAATCCTCTCAACCACCCTACCCATTAAGGTACAATGTGCCTCTGAGATAGGCGCTTGCCGCAGAAGACCCGTCAATGTGTCCGGCTGTATATCGGACAGTCCGGGCCTTTTTCTGTTGGTCTCTCTAGGAGACGAACATTCCGGACCTCAGGCGTCCGAATAGTTACCTTCTGGCCTTTGCGGATCGGAAGAGATCCTCTGGGACGACACCTCAGGATCGTCCTCCTGATGAGGCGGAGAAGTAGGAGGAGGCGTTTCGCTCTTCATCATCTCCAGAAGAGGATCCCCCGAGGACGAAGGATTGTTGAGGGAGGATATAGGCCGAACTGCAAAACATACGTCTCAATCGTTATTCTCAGGAAAATAACGGGGTTTGCTTACTAAGCACCTTTGCTCACTTATCGCTTGGTTAACGACTGGCCCCCTTGTGGGCGTTGTGCAGCAATGTTGCCCTCCGAGGCAGGGCCCCCTGATAAAGGTTTCTTCCCTCGTTTGGAGACCTCTACTTCCAAGTCTTCGGGGGCGGCCCTTTTCTTCCTGTGGGGGGAGGGGATACTAGATTCTCCTCCCCGTTCATCCTCCGACACAGGAGTACCAATTTCCCCAGTTACGGTGCGTAACATATCTCAAGTGTGAAGTCCGCTTTCGGTTTCCCCACTCCTCTCCTTGTCCTTCCCTGATGGCACTTGATAAGGTGCACGATCCAGCATCTGCCGAATCTTCGGGAAGAGGGGCCGAACACCTGACCCCCTCCGCCTGTTTTATCCAGCCCTGGCCGAGGATGGTTTTTCAGAATAATGTTGTGATAAATATAACGACAGCATGTTCGGTTGTGGAATTACTTACCTGGGTATTTGGATGGTTGCAATCGAGGCCTGCATCCTTTGTTGTGTCTGGACACTTTATTCGTGATCCGAAGAATAATTGATACATCCCTTCGAGCGTCATGCCGAAGAAGTGATGAACAGTTTGCGGTCCTTCCGGATTGAACTCCCACATATAGAGAGGTCGACGTTGGCATGGAAGGACCCGACGAACTAGCATTACTTGGATTACTTTGACAAGACTGATGTCCTTCTTAATGAGATCCTTAATGCGGCTTTGCAATGTCCGCACATCATCAACCGATCCCCAGTCTGGCCCCTTGTTGACCCATGATGCAAGCTATGGCGGAGGAGCGAAACGGAAGGTAGGGGCGGCCACCCACTTTCTACCTCGGGGTGTTGTGATATAAAACCACTCCCGTTGCCATAGGTCAGAAACTTCCGGGAAGGAACCCTTTGGCCATAAAACATCAGCACCTTTGCTTATTATAGCACCTCCGCACTCCATGTGTCGCCCGTCGATTATCTTCGGCTTCACATTGAAGGTCTTGAGCCATAAGCCGAAGTGTGGGGTAATGGTAGGAAGGCCTCACACACAACGATAAACGTTGAGATGTGAAGGAAGGAATCTGGAGCTAGATCATGGAAATGTAGCCCATAATAGAACATGAGCCCTCTAACAAAGGGATCAATACTGAAGCCTAGCCCTTAGAGGAAATGAGAGATGAATACGACACTCTCGTTGGGTTTAGGAGTAGGGATAACCTGCCCTTGAGTAGAAAGCCTGTGAGGGATTTCGGTGGTCAAGTACCTAGCCTCCCTAAGCTTCATGATGTCCTCCTCTGTGACAGAAGAGGCCATCCACCACCCGTGAAGGCTGGATCCGGACATGGTTGGAGGTCCGAAGCGCTTGGGCTGAGCCTTGGGTACTGGAACTCGAGGTGGGAAAAGGGAAGGATCAAGCGTGGAAAGAAAAGGACAGGTCTTGACCTCTTTATAAAGTGGATGAATATCAAGCGTCCCCCGCGTAGCCGTTTGGAGCTTGCCTAATCCAAGGAGTCATACTAATGGAGTGGTTGGGTTACCCACGCCCATATTGATGAGAATCCCGTGATAAGGGGACACAATCTCTGCTTCGACAAGATGTGCCAATGAAACTGCCTCGCAAAACGCGTAGTGGCAGGTTGAGAAAATGGTTTGAATAATAACCGGGCTGCGGCGTGATGTCATGCTATGGGAAAGTTGTCAGCAGATTAGACTCGTGGAATATTTTACTCTCTACGGTGGTATGTGGAATTTGTTTTGCAGAGCCGTACACGATTTTTGTGTTCAAAATCTACTTTGGAGTATTCGGAGAAGGAACCCGCCTTGCAATGCCAAAGACAATCTGCGCACCGGACTCATCGTCATTGAAGCCTGGTTTAGGAGCTACTGAGGGAGTCCTAGATTAGGGGGTCCTCGGACAGCCGAATTGTATGCTTATGCCGGACTGTTGGACTATGAAGATACAAGATTGAAGACTTCGTCCCGTGTCCGGGTGGGACTCTCCTTTGCATGGAAGGCAAGCTTGGAAATTCGGATATGTAGATTCCCTTCTCTGTAACCGACTCTGTGTAACCCTAGCCCCCTCCGGTGTCTATATAAACCGGAGGGTTTAGTCCGTAGGACAAGAATAATCATAATCATAGGCTAGCTTCTAGGGTTTAGCCTCTACGATCTCGTGGTAGATCAACTCTTGTAATACTCATCTCATCAAGATCAATCAAGCAGGAAGTAGGGTATTGCCTCCATAGAGAGGGCCCGAACCTGGGTAAACATCGTGTCCCCCGCCTCCTGTTACCATTAGCCTTTGATGCACAGTTCGGGACCCCCTACCCGAGATCCACCGGTTTTGTCACCGACAAGCGCCATTAGAGAATTATGTGTCCTTGGATGAGTATATGGTGGGAGTTATCCCACAACTTTGCACGGAAGAGAATGCGGTGGTGAATGCTCCTTTTACGGAGGAGGAGTTCGTGGCTATCACACAAATGAAAAATAATAAGGCACCTGGTTCAGATGGGTTTCCAGCGGAATTCTATGGGAAGTGTTGGGGGACTATTAAGGGTGACTTAATGCCCATGTTCCAAGATCTTTTCGGTGATCAAGTTTAGTTATTCAATCTTAACTTTGGGATAGTTACTCTGCTGCCTAAGAAGGAAGAGGCGGTTTGCATTGAGCAATTCAGACCAATTTGTTTGTTCAATATAAGCTTTAAGATTTTTTACCAAAGTAGGGACTAATCATCTCACACATATTGTGCATACTGTAGTTTAGCTAACTCAGGCAGCTTTCATGTTTGGGCGACACATTGTAGAGGGTGTTGTGGTCCTACATGAAACCTTGCACAAAATCCATTTGAAGAAACTTGATGGAGTTGTCTTTAAAGTGGATTTGAGAAAGCTTATGATAAGGTTAAGTGACCATTTCTGTAGCAGAATCTACGTATGAAGGGTTTCGGTTCGGCCAGACACAGAAGGGACCGCGCCAGGGAGACCTAAAGTCTCCTATCATGTTAAATATTGTTGCAGACATACTGGCAATCCTCATTGGTAGAGACAAGGAGGACGTCCGGGTAGAAGGGTTCATCCCACATCTCGTGGATGGGGGTGTCTCCATTCTATAGTACACGGATGATAGTATCATTTTTATGGAGCATGATATGGCCAAAGCGGGAAATATGAAGCTGGTTTTATATCTCTTTGAACAACTCTATGGGCTGAAAATAAAATTCCATAAAAGTAAATTGTTCTCCTTTGGACGCGCCAAGGAGGAACAGGAGAACTACAGGCAGTTGTTTGGTTGTGAGATTGGATCCCACCCTTTTATTTATCTTGGGTTCCAGTTCATGTATAAACCTAACTAGCAAAGAATGCAAGTGTATTGAAGATCGATCTGAGAAGAACTTAAGTTGTTGCAAGGGAAAGCTTATGTCTTAATAGGGTAGGCTGATTCTGATTAATTCTATGTTCATGAGCACGCTGATATTCATGCTATCTTTCTTTGAAATAACCGTAGTGTTATGGAAAATATTGGACTTACATAGATCACAACTCTTTTGGCAAGGGAATTAGAATAACATAAATACATAGTAACTAAGTGAGATATTTTATGTAGGTCAAAATACCAAGGGGGGTTGGGACTGAAAATCTGAAGGTGAAGAATAAGTGCCTAATTAGCAAATGGTTATATCGCTTATCCTCTGAGGAGGTAGAGTGTGGTTACAATTATTGCGTAACAAATATCTAAACTCCAAAACTCTAGCACAAGTAACAACACAACCGAATGATACACCCTTTTGGAAAGGGTTGATGAGAACTAAGATTGCATTTTTAATAGGGACAAATTTATTATTGGGAATGGGTGCGCTCCTAGATTCCGTAAGGATACTTAGCTGAGGGAGATGCCTCTAGCTCTACAATATCCAATGCTTTATAATATTGTACATCATGAAAGTGCATCTGTCAGTATAATATTAGGTTCGGTTTCCCTAAATATACAGTTCAGACGAGCACCGATTGGGGAATGACAGAATCAAGGGCTTCATTTAGTGTGTAGGTTGATGGAGTTCCCTTCCCTAGTAAGAGGGTGCTTGGATACGTTTTAATCCCATGACTAAAAGTAGTGGGACTAAAACTTGCTAGCCTCACCCATGCTTGGATCCAAATACTAAAGCAACTAAAATAAAGTTAATGAGCATTTATTATCCTTCAAACCCTCCAATCCAGAACTCGCATGTGTTAAAGGAGAGGAGTTAAATGAGGAGAGAGAGGACTAATCCACATTTTAGTAGGGGTACCTCTGACTAAAAAAAATTAGTCTCAAGACTTGTTTTAGCCCCTCTTTAGTCAGGGGTGCTTGGAACTTTAGCCTCTTAAAGAGACTATTTTTAGTCAGACTAAAATAAGTCCCTTGGATCCAAGCACCCTCACGTTAGTAAAGCAATGAGCTAATGGAAGCGGAGCATGTTTCATCTCTGCCTCTTCTGTATTGAATACTTCAAAAAATTAGTTTTGGAAGTCCGAGGAGACATCTCAAAACAATTCGTGTGGGCAGACTGAAGCGTTGAAAGACCGGGCTCACGTCCTAAGACACGCTGGGCATGCGCGCACGCCTACCAGGCTCGGTGTGCGTTCTAGTCATATCATGTCGGTCAGGAGATGAGGCTAAGACGATGTTTCTTGAGAACCTAACGGCGAGGCGACCAATTTGCCAAGGGCCACGGATGTATTTGGCGACTTTAACATGATTCTCCGGGCTTCGGAAAAGAGCAATACGAACATCAATCGCAACATGATGAACAAATTCAGGAGTTTCATGGATAACAATGAGTTGAAAGAGCTATACATGCACGGGCGCAGATTCACCTGGTCGAGTGAGAGAGAACAACCAACGCTTACGAAGATCGATCGAGTCTTGGTCTCGGTGGACTGGGAGCTAGAACGTTCAGATTGTCTCCTGCAGGCCCTTTCCACGGGCGTATCTAACCATGCCCCGTTGCATCTTACCACGAGAGCCACGTTCTGGCCTAAGAAAATATTTCGTTTTGAGTCCATCTGGATAAAACTTGAAGGTTTTGAGCAAACATTGAGGGAGGCGTGGGTGTGTGACCCTGCGATCGTGGATCCTTTTAAGAGGTTGGACATGTTACTTAGGAACACAGGTGCCGCATTACAAGCCTGGGGCCAGAGGAAAGTGGGTAATATTAAGCTGCAAATGGTAGTTGCAACTCTGGTCATCTTTCGACTAGATCAAGCCATGGACACAAGAGTTCTCACAGAGTTGGAAAGCTGGCTGAGAAGGACCCTAAAACATGCGCTGCTGGGATTAGCTTCCTTGGAGAGGACAATCGAGCGCCAGAGGTCCAGATACACATGGTTGCCTGAGGGGGACGCCAACACTAAATTTTTCCAAGCTATTGCTAATGGCAGAAGAGCGAAAAACTTCATTCCAAAAGTTAAGCAGGGAAGCGAGATTGCAACCGAGCAAGAATGAAAAGACCAAATTTTTTCGGAGGCCCTTCAGAACCTGCTAGGTACTGCGCGAGCAAGACAACTCACACTTGATCTAGGTTACTTGGGCATGGAGGAACTCGACCTGGCGGAGCTGTAAGTGCCATTCTCAGAATAGGAAGTGTGGCAAGTCATCAAAGAGATGCACCCGGATCGTGCACCTAGACCTGATGGATTCACGACAGCTTTCTATCAGCATTCCCGGCAGATCATCAAATATGACATCATGGCTGCACTATCCAAGCTGGCGGTGGGTTATCACCGCGGATTCGCCAAGCTAAATAGAGTGCTCATCGTGCTAATTCCTAAGAAGCCAGACGCCATCGAAGTAGGAGATTACAGGCCAATAAGTTTGCCACACAGCTTTTCTAAGTTGTTTGCGAAGTTGCTGGCTAACAGAGTGCGAAGGCGCATGCTCGATCTGGTCAGTGCTAACCAATCGGCTTTTATCAGAGGGAGGAATCTGCATGATAACTATCTGCTTGTGAGGCAATTGGCAAGGAAAATTCATGCTAGGAAGAATCTGGGAGTGTTCCTGAAGCTCGATATCACGCGTGCTTTTGATTCGCTATCGAGGCCGTTCTTGTTTGAAGTGCTCAGAGTGAAGGGATTTCGAAGCACTTGCCTAAACTGGATCGCAACCCTGCTGCAGACTGCGAGCACAAAGGTGTTGGTGAATGGGTCACCTGGGAGAAGGATATGGCATGCCAAAGGGCTTCAGCAAGGTGATCCGGTTTCACCTCTGTTGTTCGTCATTGCCATGGAGGCACTCACTGCGATCATTACTAAAGCACTACAAGTAGGAGTCCTAAGCAACTACACTGGGATATCGGCCATGCAACAATTATCAATCTACGTCGACGATGTGGCATTCTTTGTAAAGCCATCGACGCAAGATTTGGAGTTTGTGAGGTGTGCCCTGGAAATCTTTGGAGAAGCTTCCGGATTGAGAGTAAATTACAGCAAATCCTCCGCCATTCTCATCACAAATGATGCCGATGATAGAGCACGCGTGCAGAGCCTCCTCCAATGCCCCATTAGCAAGTTCCCCTGTCGCTACCTAGGACTCTAGTTGGCTATCAAAACTCTGACTAAAGCTCAATGGCAACCTCTTCTTGATCAAGTTCGGCACTTTATTCCTGCATGGCAGAGAGGGCTCATGCAGCGGCCAGGTCGGCTCATTCTGGTCAAGTCCGTCATTGCAGCAAGGCCGGTGCACCAACTGCTCGTGATGAAGCCGCCAATTTGGGTGCTCGAGGATATGGATAGCTGGATGCGCGCTTTTTTCTGGGCGGGCAAAGATTGGGCTCATGGAGGTCAGTGCCTTGTAGCGTGGAATGCAATATGCAAACCTCTGACACTTGGAGGGCTTGGAGTGAAGAACCTGGGGTTGCAAGCCATCGCCCTGAGGGTGCGTTGGGAGTGGTTGCGGCGCACGGATGATCGGAGACCGTGGCAAGGACTTCAGTTCTTGGTGGATGAGGATGCGAGGATGGTGTTCGATAGCTTGGTCAAGATCGAAGTAGGAAAGGGGGACAAGGTTGTATTTTGGAGAGATAGATGGATCCATGGTTTTGCAGTACAAGACATTGCCCCTACACTAGTCAGTGCGGTTGACACCAAAACGAGGAATGCAAGAACGGTAGAGGAGGCCATGATTGGAGAAAGATGGATGCATGATGTGCCACCGCAATACTCCATGGGTGCCCTGCTACAAACTGTGCATCTTAGGCATGCTATTGCCATGGTGCAAAGAGACGACCTGGTAAACGATAAGTTCATTTGGCCTCATGAGAAATCAGGAGAATACACTACAAAATCCACCTATAAGCAACTATGCCAAGGGGGATCAGTGACCCGATGGCGGAGGCGATTTGGAGGAGTTGGGCGCCTCTAAAATGTAAGATCTTTGCTTGGTTGGCCGGACAGCATCGGTTGTGGACCTCTGACAGACGTGCGCGACACGGCTTACAAGATGAGACGTCCGAGTGCTTTCTTTGTTCGTAGGAGGAGGATAACGTTGAGCACATCTTGGTGCAATGCGCTTATGCGAGGGAAGTTTGGCATACCTGCTTCGACACACTACGACTAAACAATCATGCACCGGAAGTCCAAGAAACCTAGAAGGCTTGGTGGAGCACTACAAGAACAGATTACCAGGGGAAGGACAGGAGAGGGTTTGATTCTCTTGTCATTGGAGTGGCTTGGTCCTTATGGAAGCAGAGGAACGCCAGAGTGTTCAACCGGCCAGAGCAACGCAAAGGACCAAGGGAACTAGTTAGCTGGATCTTAGAGGACATTTTCGATTGGAGGCAAGCGAGTGTAGGAGTAGGAGGACTAGATAGATTTGTGAGACATTGATCTATGTGTAATGGTTGGTGTAGGAGCTCCGGAGGTTGATGTTTGCATCGACCAACAGATTCTTGTAAATATTTTGCTCTCTTCTATAAAAATATGGTACGCCATTGGCGTACTCTCAAAAAAAAATATCATGCTGGTCTATTTTTTTCCTACAAGGTGGTTGTCGGGTTGTGGCACGACCTCTTGCTATTGCGTCCCCTTTGTCAGATGTCGTGCTTTTCTACAGTATTTGGACTCTATGGTCTGCCTGAATGGTCCCGAGTCACCTCAATTGTTCCGAGGAGGAGTCCCCAGTTTCTATGGTTTTGGTCTTGTGCCGTGGGGGTGTGGTCGGCCTTTCGGTCGATTCGGCTATTGGGTTGCCTATGCTGGCCACAGAAGGGCATGGGAAACGGTCGTAGTTGTCTATTGTTGGTAAATATACAGGCAGATACAAACGCAATACAAACATAATCACTCGCTGACCATTTACAAGAAACATCCTTCAAATATTTCACCTGAATTTTTGGTTTATATAAGGCACCCTTACGTCAATCCATTTGTATACTCATTCACACCTTTGTGGCTAAACTAATAGCAAGAGTGGCCTATTGAGTATCAAGGGTGTAATATATCTTTAACATCTACTACTATTATCTTATGTAACTAATAGAATGATGTAGGCTGCTTTTAATTATCCCCTCTCCATTAAGACTCCATGTGCCACGTTAGTAAAACAATGAACTAATGGAGGCAGAGAAGATTTCATCTCTGGCTCATCAGTATAATTGACTTCACAAAATTGGTTTTGAAAGTCTGGAAAGACATCCCAAAACAACCAATCTGGCCAGATCGCAGCGTTGAAAGACCGAGCTCACATCCCAAAACATGTTGGGCATGCGCGATCTCCTGGAACGGTGTGCGAGTCGGTCACATCCTGCCAGGCTGTTTTGTTCTTGCTAGGTAGTTGTTGGGTTGCGCCACCGCCACTTGGCATTGTGTCCCCCCTTGGAAAAATGTCGTGCTCACATATGTCTGCCCGTTATTTGGACTTTGTGGTCTGCCCGGATGGTATTGGGTCACCTCAGCCGATTCGAGTAGAAGTCTATGATTTCGATGGTTCAGGTTATGTACCGTGGGGGGTGCAGTCGACCTTTCTATCGACCCGACTGTTGGGTTGCCCTAGACGGCCAAAGAAGGACATGTGCAACAATGTTTGTCGTTGGTAAATATACAAGGCATATACAAACACAATATGAACATAATTACTTGCAGGTCATTCACGAGAAACATCCTTCAAATAGTTCTAAATTTTTGGTTGTATTAGTTGTTTTGCTGCTTGAGTGCAATTGGTTTTTGCGATGATGGTTGTAGTTGGTCTCTTCAAATAGTACACTTAACTTCCATTTTATGTTTTGGATAGTTCTCTTAACTTTCATTTTATGTTTCAGATAGTTCACTTAACTTTCATTTAAATAGTTCACTTTACTTCGGGGCTGCAGTCGGTCTACATCCCAATGGCACAATGGGTCATCAAGTTCTATTAGATGTAAGTTGTAGTGTGATGCTTAGATGCTTGCAGCTTCACCATTTATCCCTTCCATACCTAATTTATTATTAGTGTGAGAACCCATGGTAATAAGACTTGTGTAGTACACCATGTACTCAACTTGCTATAACAAACACTTATAGAGACCAACTTGCAATCACCATGCACCTATGATGATGGACGACCTTAGTCGGTTATCCTACAAATAGTGGTCTTGGTAGGGTTATCGATGTCATTTCTTTTACTTCGAGCCTTCTTAAGGCAATTGTTGTTCTTACTTGCCTATGTTTTAGTCGCTTATGTTGTATGAGTTGGATCTTGGTCGTAAAACCCTTGTTGTATTCATTGTTGGATCTTGGTCACAAGCCACGTATATCTCTGAGTTCCTAAGGCAATCTGTCGATGGTGGTAATGACCTCCTAGTAACCCAACCGCGAGCCTTTCTTCAAGGCCTTCAAGCTCATTGACATTGACACCAAGTGGGCGGAGATGGCAAGCTTCAACGACTATTCCTTGTTCTTGGGGTGGAACTGCTCAAAGGGGGTGGATGCACATGATGTCATGTGCTGGGTGACATGGCGTGGAGAGAAATCACACCTACTACTACAATGCCCACCCAATATCTATACCACTATATAATGTCACAATAACTTTTAATATCAACCATTGGATATGCTCCATCCAACGGTTGAGAGACGACAAATCTGAATAATAGCGTCCATTGGATAAAGTTTTCATCTCACAAGATTCTTCCATGTGGCCTTTTAATTGAGACCCCACTATCGTCTCATATTATTTTGGAAGTATCTTTTTCCCATGCGAAGAATATGATTCTCTAATAAAAATAAAGCAATGGAACAATCCAGATTCTATAGAGTTGGGTCCTGTCTAATATGATTTGTAGGAAGGAAGTAAAATGTCGAGAATGCATTTCCCCTGCTATTATATATTTCCTAACGTGCAAAACACATATAATTTAATAGTGTAACAGGTTTCCTAAAGACGGGGTGTATTCAGTGTGATGGGATGACAATGAGGTCATCTCTATGTATTGCAACCCGCAAAAAAATCGCTATGTATTGCAAGGTAGGCAAAAGTATCGAAGATGGTTTACGCAAAATAGGATGTCATGTGAGCCCTTGGAGGGATGACATGCGGCTTCAATCTCCGGAAGTCATAGTCGCCACGTAGGTGTTTTGTTGAGTATCTGAAAGATTACGAGATTAAGGGCATCTCCCACGGTAACCCGCAAATTTCCTCCCGCATCTGTCTCTAGACCCGAGGGGGAGGGGAGGGGTGGGGCAGTCTGCAGACATGGATACGGGAGGTCGCCATCCAACCGTAGGCGCATACATCCAGCCCTTCCTCATTTTTCTTCAAGTTTGCACGATCAAATAGCCGTATAGAAAGGGTACAAACGTTCAAATAGCCACATGCAGCAGTAGCTCAAATTTAGAGAAGTTCAAATATTACATCCGAACATTGTTTTCCCCGTTAACCGCCCACTGATGCTCAATCAGATCTTCCTTAAGACGTTCAAATCACACAATATTCAGCAACTAAAAATTGTTCATGGATTTAAAAGAAAATCACACACTTAAAAAAATGTTAACAAATTTGAGAAAAAATCAATGTTTTTGAAAAAACTTCATTGAATTTGAGAGAAGTTCATCCATTTGAAAAAAATCATCAATTTTGAAAAAGTTTTTGCGAATTTGAAAAAATCTTCAAATTTGAAAAAGTTCAGATTTTAAAAAAGAAGTCCATCTAATTAAAAAAAATCATCAATCTTAAAAAAAGGTTCATCAATCTTGAAAAAAGATCATCGAATTTGATAAAAAGTTCATTGAATTTCAAAAAACTTCATCCATTTGGAAAAAGTTCTTCAATCTTTAAAAAAAGTTTCTTGAATTTTTAAAAAAGTTCCAGATTTTGAAAAAAGTTTATCGAATTTGGAAAAAAATCATCGGATCTGGAAAAAATTCATCGAGTCTGAAAAAAATTCATCGAGTCTGAAAAAAGTTCATATATTCTGAATTTTTTATCAATTTTTGAAAATAGTGCACACATTTACTAAAATAAAAAATAAAACCGAACGATACCGTCCCAGGAAAACAGAAAAAAAAGAAATAAATCAAACAAAATCGTTCCACGAAAGAAGAGAAAAAGGAAAAGGAAGGAAACAAATGAAATGTTGTAAGTAAACACAAATGTGAGGTGGCTGGGTTGCTTAGCGCAGCATGCATATAACCAGGAAGTCGCGGTTCGAATCACACCCATGAACGCAGGTTGTTTGCCCGTTAAAAGAAAAAGGAAAAAAAAAGAAAGATGGCTGGCCCAACTAGACGCGCGTGTGAGCGGCCGTTTGCAAAAACAATAGAAACGGGCGCCTGAAGCGTCAAATAGGGAATGCCGGCGCTTAAGGCCCTGTTTAGGAGGTCTCGTGGCCATGGTGTCTAGCCCATCATATATTCCCACCTTTTTTGTCCATGACATATCGTCATGCAAAAGGAAGGCATTAGTCAAGAGGGATGTGGAGAAATCAGTGACGAAGGAGAACTAAAACACCATTTGTCTTGTCCAAAGATCAAGTTTGACGATTACTACACAGCACTGACTAATACTTCTTTCTTTTGAAATTACTCGTCTAAAAAATGAATGTATCTAGATGTATTTTAGTTATAGATACATCCATTTTTATCCATTTTTGTGACAAGTAATCCGAACGGAGGGAGTATGAACCATGGGTGAAGGTCACAATCGATCGCTCCTTCACGGCACCGCCCATCCAATCCGACATCCGAGCGCTTAATTGGCCACCGAGAGTGATGGCACGCCTACTTAAACCACCCACCCTCGACCTCCACCAAACCCCACACGATCTGTGACCACTCAGACAAGCTGTGTGCCCAGCCGGTCACCATGGCCACGGTAAGGAAGTACTCTCACCTCCTCCTTCTCCTCGTCCTCCTCATTCTTCCATGGATTCTGCTGCCCCCATCTTGCTCGGTTTTGGTGAGGATTGAGGGCCTGATTGGATTGTCGTTTTCCACGCTTCTACACCTGTAAAATATACAGACATCAGTCCGTCGTTTTTTTCAGTTGGAAATCACATAGGGCTGGTGAAGCGGGGCCTGAGGGGGATTAAATTCCTTGCAAATCCCCGCAAACATAAAAATAAGTAAAATCTTGCAAGTCAAAATCTGCCTAAACCACCTTCAGTTAACACAACATGGCCTCAGGCGTGCATGACGAGCTTAATCTGGCTCTTGGCAGGAGGGAGCCAAGCACACGCACATCAGGTTCAGGCTCCAGGTCGACATGCAGTGCCGGTGCATGGGCTGCATCGACAAGATCGACAAGGCCATGGCCGCCATCCGAACCTTCACAGGTACGCGCCTGACCCATCTTGCTTGGTTTACCTGTTTTCTGCTTGACTTTTTGGTTTGACAGGGGTTGAAACGTCGGTGGGAGACGTCGGGACTGGGGTCGTGGCCGTGGCGGGGAAGGTGGACCCAGCGGAGCTCTGCCAGTGGCTCAAGAGGAAGACAAGGAAGGACGTCAAGATTGTCCGCCCTCGTCGACCGTCTGACAATCGTAATAAGCAGGTATGCATCCCTCTTTTCTACTCCCTCCGTTCGGAATTACTTGTCTCGGAAATGGATGTATCTAGAACTAAAATATGTCTAGATACATCCATTTTCGCGACAAGTAATTCCGAACGGAGGGAGTACTTGTACTGCAGAATGAAGGAAGCTTTGTGTAGTAGCCAAATGGGGAGCTGTGATATGTATTGTACTTTGGTATCCTCTGTAAACGGCGACAAGGATCATGTGTACTCTGTTCTTGCCAGAATGATGATACAAACACCTTGCATGAAACAGAAACCAGAAAAGGTGGTATTGGGATAAACCGTTTTGAAACAGGGGAAAAAGAAAACAAGATGAAGCTCTACATGTCCAAACACTTAACTTGAACCGCTGCCAGTTTTCACCACTTAAGGGAGTGAACTGTTTCCTATTTCAACAATTACTTCCACAACTAGGACTAAACTGCTACTTACTTGTTTGCAGAAAAGAAGCAGGGACACACCGCCTTCAGCTCCACCGTTACCGCAACACTTGTCCAGGGCTCTACCGACGTCAAGAGTTCACTCTGACCACAAGGATCTGCATATGATTGAGAAGAAGATCAGGGACCTCGACAAGGCCAGGGATACGTTGAAGATGAGGAACCTGAAGAATGAGCTGACTGCTGCCAGGTGTAAGCTCAAACAGTCAAGAGAAGTGATCAGCAATGGCAAGAAGGCTCTCCTAGATGGTGCTCTGATCCAGCTCCACGCGTACAAGAAACTAGAATCACTCAGTCGGCTCACTATATGAGTGAGCTGACCACGCTTTTCGCCATTATTATACTCTATAGCATGAGAATGGTCCGCCGGTGTAAAACTTGTTGCTGCCTAGTCTGCAAAATAAAACTTTCTTGAGGTTTTTATGCATCTCTGAAGCCTAATGTTATTGCATTGTTGTTACAACTGTCAACAAGCCATATGGGGTGTAAATTTCCTGCCATTACAGCTATTATCCTGCTTGATGTTTTGGTATATCTGTAAATGCATTTCATTTAAAGCGTACTGAAATCTGATTCAGAAACACTGCAGAGTTATCTCTGTTTCATTTAAATGTTACTGAAACCTGATTCAGAAACGCAGCAGAGTTGTCTCTGTTTAGATACAAGTTTAGTTTCAGCAGTGATCTTGCAACAAAGCAAACTGATGTATTGTTTGTTTGAAGTGTCAACAAGTCATGGAGTGTAAATTTCCATGCCACAACAGCAGTTACCCTACTTGATCCTTTGGTACATTTGTTACCACATTTCATTTCATTTTACTGAAATCTTATTCAGGAACACTGCAGAGTTACCTCTGTTTAGATACAAGTCATGTTTCAGCGGTGACCTTGCAACAAGGCAAAGTATTAGATGTTCATACTTGAAATATGGATACAACTAGCTGGGAGCAGAGAACTACAACAGTGAAGCAACATCAAATATCATGTTGAATTCAAAGCACTGAAAGCACTCAAACACCTGCACCTTATTTGTAGCATCTTACGTTTAGAAGGAGCATGAGGGCAGAGAGTTGGAGGGACGCACTGATGCTCATCAGACGTGCCACCTATGGTCCCCGTTGTCGTCTACGTGGAGGTTGACGACGTGGCTGCGGAGCGCGTTGAGGATGGCCCAGACCTTGGTGCGGTTCTTGAAGCCCTTCTTCTCGACCTCCTTGGCAGCGTCAGCGTGGATGGGCTCGTGGGCCAGGCCGTCCACCCGGAGGCGCATGGCCAGCACTTCGCCGACGGCGGCGGCCGCCTTGGCGTTGCAGGCGCGGCCGCACTCTAGCCCGTCCCGGAGGGGCTTCTCGACGGTGGAGGCGGTGACCACGACGTGGCCGCTCTGCCGGTCCACCACGTTGGCCGTCACGTACTTGAGCGAGATGAAGAGCCGCAGCACGTACCGCTTGGCCTGCGCCATGAGGACCCGGTCCGCCGCCGCGAGAGCAGCCGAGGACGCGCCTGGCACGCTTGGGGGCGGTCGAACGCCTCTGCGGCGTTTCGACGAGCACCTGGGGGGCGCCCGGTGCGACCGGCCGAATGAGGCTGTAGCGGGACGCGGAAGGACGGCGAGACAGGGCCGGGAGGACCGCCGGTGGGCGAGGCCGGATGAGTATCGACGCTGAAGGAGGAGGGAGGCGGGGGCGGGGCGGAGCGGCGTCGACCGGCGTGGTGTAGCCGTCCGCACAGGAGAAGGCGAAGCAATTTCTGAGCGGGGCAGTCCTGCAGTGCGAGAGTCCGGCTACTATCCGATTGTCAAGGTCAGAAGACAGTGGGTGGTTTATCACGTAGCTCGTGTGAACCACACCCATTCCATGGGAAAGTATCAGGACTCCCATTCTTGGGGTACTCCTGATGTTCCAAGTTAAAAAAAAACATTCATAAATATTTCAAAAAAAAATCGAAAAACAATGTGAATGTTCGCAAGGAATGTAGCTACAACCCCTAAAAAATTCAGGTCCAAACTCGAAATACACATTAAGAAAAAAAAAGTGAAATCTGGCATGAATAGTATAAACAAAAAGACAAAATCAACATTGCGAACATTTTGAGTCTGGACCTGAAATTTCTCGGAGTTGTAGTCACATCCTTTGCGAACATTCTTTTTTTTCAGAATTTTTGGAAACATTTAAGATTTATTTTTAAACTTGGAGCACCAGGAATACCCCAAGGATGAAAGTACAATAGTAATCTCAACAGTGCATTAGTGTTTACACGAAGGATCTCGTGAAGCCCCCGACGCAGAATAATGTGAATTTGGACAAGGTGTACAAAATTATCAGCAGTTTCTTCGGATCAATTGAGAGGGTTCCATTCAGCCATTCACAGAGCGGACGCGTCGGAACCTATGCAGGCGCATAAGTTGAGATCGGACATCGATGACGTTAGCAAGACAATGGAAGTATTTGCGGAGCTGAAGGATAGTGGCCCGGAGTTCACTTGGTTGGTAAAAATATTATCGATTAGTTAGGCTTAATTAATCGTCTTCTAGACACACCTTCAATTAAATATATAAATTTTTTTAGATAAGATAGTTGTACGAAGACTATATTTTTTGTTTACAATGCAAAAGATTTCAGTGACCAGAAAAGTTCACTTTCCTTTGTTTCTTTTCGTTTCCTAGATGAGAAGGCAAACATACTTGAGCATTATGAAAAAACAAGTATTGTTCTCTCAGAAGTTAGAAGTTTCCATTTGATAACTTTGGTACTAAAATTCTTTAAAAAGAAAGGCCAGTCTGCTATCAGCACCAAGATTATGTGTCAGTCGTAGACTCTTAATTGCCAATAATTCTTTTATTTGTTTGATTCCTTCTGTTCATATTTGTGCAACAAGAAATTAGTTTCAAGATTGGTCCGGGTGAGGATTGAACAAGTAAATTTAGGTGGCATCAGGCTGAGTCTTTTGATACCTTGCTCTATTTTTCTTTTGCTTTATAGAATTATTCTCGTCACTGGAGATGTATGTTAATCCTCTAGCTTTGCTCATTTTATCTTTTGATTTCTTCTTAGTTGGTAGAATATTGTGCCCTTGTTCATAGGTTGAAATGCATGTTGAGATCTCAAGTCATTGTTTTCTAGGTCAGCGACACATTCATGGTGGTTGGGGTCTAGATTCAAAGAGATCAACGATCTACCAAAATACTAGAAGAACGCCCGTGCGTTGCAATGGGTCACATTAACTTTAAGATTTCAATATTACGACATTGACGATCTTTTTTACCATCAAATCCTCACACACACTCTCCTCCCTCCCTCTTCCTCACTCTCTCTCCCTCTCTCTCTAACACACACACATAGCCTATTTTCCCCATCAATAAGACTTACTCAATTGACACGGGCTTTTTAAAAACTTACTTATTGCGTATATAAACATAATGCATGTCAAATTTTAGATGTGTAGAAAAATTGAATTCCACTTTAATTGCAATATATTTAGATAAAAAAAATGTAATTCAATGACCTATACTGACTCATCTGATGCACAACATAAAAGAAGGTGGTTTAAAAATGTACAACAGTTTTGCACTGCATCACAAACGATAGATAACCCCTGAAAGCGTTTTTATACAGGTGCTATCTACTCCCTCCATTCCTAAATATAAATCTTTTTCGAGATTCTAACGCGGACTACATACGGAGCAAATAGTTTAACATGTCATATATTTGGAGTGTTAAATACTTCAAACAAAAGGCAAACAAGCCATCACGTTTGACCACATAGATTAAAATATCTGAACCATAAATTTCACATATTAACAGATGAGATTTAAAAATGTAGCGTTACTTATAAATATTACCATGTATAAATAGTTTAACATGTCACATATCATTCTGAAAAAAATACATATAGATCAATGCCTTTCTATTAAAAAACTTAGCTGCGTAATATTATGGTAGACTAACCACAAGGTTTACGGTAACCATCTTATGGTAGACTAAAAAAAGAATCCAAATAAAAAAAGAAGACCCTAAGGAAGAGTCCAATCAAAACACATGTGATTATGTTCAATACCAAAAGGAGAAGTCGGACTCCTGCTTCTTTTCGATAATGGCTGACAATCCAGTCAGGATATACATGCATAGGAAGGCATCTACTTGCTGAACAAGATGTTGTCTGCAAGACTGCAATCAAAACATTGTGTTTCTCACTTAGTCTTTGCATATTACTGAAGAATATACAATCTGCAATCAAAATATTGTGTCTCAGCCTTTTGTAGGCAGCATCTAAGATTTTGTAAGCTCTGATAGTAAAAGACCAACGAGTGCCAGAGTTGGAACATAGAAGAATCTTACCTGGGCATGATGCCATCAGGTTCTATGCCAAGATCGAGGTAGTAGAGCTTCCTCAATCTCTTGCCAAGCCCTCCCTCTGATCATCAATAGAACAATCACTCTCGCTTGCCCTGCTTTTGAAATCTCCTTCTGCGCCGCCGCAGATCAGTTGGCAGCATAGGCCGAGCTCTCTCATGTAGCATCACATTGAACAAAATACGCATCTATGCTTACTTCTCTTGTATCATCACAACGGATGCTATAAATTTGCTTGTGTCCTCGTCATAAATCTGAATCATGCACAATATGAAAAAGAAAGAAAGTATCATGTTTGCAAGCGCCATGCGCTTCGCTGCCGGCTCCATCGTACCTGGAACCCAAGATGGTCGTCGTTCTTGTTCCTCTTCTCTTTTTCCCCCTGGAAATACTAACCACATCTCCCTCTTCGGTGGTCTCGGGCCAACACCTTGAATCTGGAGGTGTCGCGGGCGCTCCTCCTGATGCCACAAACCCTCGCTGCCGACTGCCTCACACGGATGGCCGTCCTGTCCTGCATCCTGCCTTGTACCGCAACACTGACACCAGCACCACTGATCCCCGTTCCCGGCGCCACCCTGCCATCGCAAATTAAATAGGTACATAAATGCTTTCATGATGAGGTTTATTTGTCATGATAGGTATATGCACGTGCGTTGCATCGGGCATTAATTTTTTAAGCGACAGGGGAACATATGGGCACACATCATGATGCAAATCAAATAACAAAAAGGAGATTATGTTTTGGTTATGAAGCATAGAACTTCTGACAACTTTGTGCTAAGATATACTAAAGCCAAAGAATATCATAGAGGGAAATCAAATTATCTGAACCACATGATGTTATTTCACAAAATAAGTTAAATGTACATTTAAATTAAAATTTCCAATTGGTTATCTTTACATGTAAATAAAAAGGTGGGAGTCAATATTACAATACGCTTACCAAAAATGTTCCTCTACAAAAAATTATCATGAAGAATCACCTGACAAGAATAAAAACTGAGAGCAAGTCTGCAAAATAACAAATTGTTAACAATATGTTCAGTAATATAAATCTCACTGTTCTTGCACACCCTTGAGACTTGACAGCCTATCATTTTTTCCCTTCAGACTATACTCTCGTCTATGAACAGAAAAAGAAAACCATAGAAACTAAATTCAAGTCTGCAGAATAACACAAGCATCACTAACAGTTCAGTACCATGTGAATGGAGACATACCATACCATCCTTTTTACCTTCTGACTGCACTTCTATTTGTGAGAATTCCAGTAAGTAGATGGGCAATTTAGCAAAATACAACCATTGGAATATGGGAAGCCGTATAAACTGAATAATGTAGATAATATCACATGTGCATTATTGGCCTCTAAGATGGAACAAAACTTAATACTACCCAAAACAACACACAAATCTGACTGACACTTTTAAAATTTCATATCTCTCCTATACTACCTAATAAATTAAGTTGTATACACCTTTTCCAATTGCACAAAAAAATAATTCAGCTTCTAAAGTCTGCAATAGCCCCATAACTCAAAACAGTCTGCAATACCCCCATTACTAACTCTAATTCAGCAAATCCCTGAGGAAGAGTCATTGGTGAGGATGGGCTAACTCCGCCATACACCATAACTATTCTCAACTACCATATCCAGAAAAAGTATTGTTTATTTGACAGGATACCAAAATTGAGTTACAAATAGAAATAACAAAAGTTCAATGTCAAGCATAAGTAGTCTATTCAGAGGAATCATTCCCAAAAGCAATTTTGAGCCGAACACCAGAGCACAGCAAGTTGTGAAAACTCACATCCCAAATGATAGCAGATTTATTTAAACTACCAGTGGCATCACAGTACAAACGTTAAAACCAGTAGCATCACACAGGAACACTGTACAGTCAGTTAGTGCATGCATACCTGCCGGTAACCTTGCTGCCATCACCGCTCACACTCCTCTGTGTGTCCTTCATCGTCATCTTTCCTTCGACCTAATGCTTCGGCAACTCCAACAACATGTTGTTACTCCAAGAAATCAGTGAACACCACAGAGAGGGGCGTACTTGGATCCTAAACTCCAAGCAAACAATTAATTAACATTCCTTGCACACACACACACACACACAGAGAGAGAGAGATCAGGGTGAGGGATGAGAGAATCTGACCTACGGAGCGCGACGCCAGTTGTGTGTCGCCGACTCGCCACTGCCGCTGCAGAGATAACACGACCATCGCCGCAAGACGCAGAATCTGTCGGAGCTCGCTCGCTCGGAATCGGCGAGGAACGCCGCCGCCAAGAACTTGGAGTTCAAGCCCCGCCGCTGGACCTCCACCCGCGCCTCCTAGATCATCTCCACACCGTCCCCGGAACAGGATCTGACTCCTACTCGCCTCCTCAGCCGGATCTGGCCGGAGATCGCCGTCGCCACGCCCGGCGGCGCGCATCAGCGTGTCGGTGGGTGGCGGGGCACTGGAGGCGGTGCACTGGAGGTGGGGGGTGGCGCGCAGCAACGTGGTGGCTGGTGGCGGCGCACTGGAGGCGTGGGAGGGGTCGTGCGGGTGTGGGGTTCTTTTTTTATTTTCTCTCTTCGTTAGGAATGTAATGCGTACTTTATTAGTATGGAAGGAGATCGGTGGGAGAAATAAATCGGAGAGGGAGGTGATTTGTTTGGAAGGTGATCTTCTGTATATAGTATTATTTTTGAATTCTTAATTATCAAATATTTACATGATTAAATTGAATCGACACCTGCCAGATCAAGCACGAATATATGGTAACTAATCTGATGGGTTTATGTGGGTGGTGAAGCGAAAAGGCAGGTGGGAGGGAGACGAAATAAAACCAGCGAAATAAAACCAACGAAAGTGGTGAGACGAAAAAAAACCAGCGAAAAATAACCGGCGGACTATTCACCAACTGCTCTATTAGGAGTAGAGAAAATTGAATCGACACCTGCCAGATCAAGCACGAATATATGGTAACTAATCTGATGAGTTTATGTGGGTGGTGAAGCGAAAAGGCAGGTGGGAGGGAGACGAAATAAAACCAGCGAAATAAAACCAACGAAAGTGGTGAGACGAAAAAAAACCAGCGAAAAATAACCGGCGGACTATTCACCAACTGCTCTATTAGGAGTAGAGATAAATAAGACAATGTTGGTAAGGTGGGTTTTGAGCTATGCCTTACTTTCTGAATGTTGTTTGTGAAAAAATATTATCAACTTTCTCTGTCTCTTAATTATGACTGGTCCCTGCGCCAAGGTTGATTCCGAGTTGTAGGTCGTATCATGGTCTCATAAGGCAAGTCTAACAAAGAAAACTAGTCTAACAAAGAAACATACTAAGGTTGGTTAGTAGTTGCTACAACCGAAGCTATTATTCATGCAACTGCATGGTTCCTATTGACTGTCTATTAATGAAATAATAATGCCAAGGTCCTTCAAATTGTATAGGTTTCTTTAGTCCAGATGTGCATGGGATGAACTACTTCTAGAATTAGTTCACTACAAAATGCAGCGATACTTATAAAGAAGTTCTATAGAAAACAACATTACTCTGTTTCATCTCGATAACTTTTTACATCAGAAGCTAACCTCGTTCAACTCACTGACAATCACCGATTCATGAGGAGGGCTTGGAATCTAGTGTTGTTCCACAGAAAAGCACGAGTGCAACTATACAACTAAACCGATGTGGCTGTTGCACGATTGGAGTCTAGCGTTGCTTCAATATTGGATGAAGTGAGTTCACAAATTACATGGCTGTGTGCAGAGGCGTAGCCAGGCCCCATGCAACAGGGGCCATTGCTGTAAAAACCTTTGTATATTGTACCTATTTTTGTCACTGTAGCAACTACAAATACTCTAGCTAAGAAGGTTAGCCTAGGGCGGTGTGGCGGCTGCGTGTCTCTCGATAAGCTCGGCCGTGCCTCAGCGCTAGGACTATATCTCACTATTCAGCGAGATGTACGACATGCTCATGTGAAGCTTTTCTGATCGCGCAGTTGTTAGGCCGGTCCATTTAGTTGGACTTTTTTCCCAATCGCTGCTTGCTCGTGTTTCGTTCTTTCTTCTTTCTTTCGCTCGTTGTAGAGTTTAGTGATTTCTTCTTTTTGCCTATTAATTACACTGCTTTGGTTTGGATCAGTTTTTTTTCTTTCTATCTTTTTTGTGTTTTACAGTTTTCATTTGTGTGTGTGTTTTCTATACGGTTTTCTTCTGTTCATTGTTTTTTCCTATCTATTACAATTTTCTTTGGTTTCCACTAGTTTTACATTTCTCTATCGAGTTTTTGTATTAAAAAATATTGGGAAAAGAAGACTAGAAAAGACTAGTAACAGAAAAGTCAAAAATATTAGGAAAACTAAAAAAAGGAAAATATTATGAAAACAAAAATAAAAAAGACTATTAAAAGAAAAGGAAAATATTAGGAAAAGGAAAAAACCTTAGTTTATTTTTAGTATTAATATTAGACTGTACATGTTCAACAATTGCACAACCTGCAAAATATTAAATTAAAAAAGAAAAAATGGGAAAAGAAAAAATAATAAATAAATACTAGTAAACGAAAAGTAAAAAAATTAGGAAAGAAAGGAAACAATTAGGAAGGTAAAAATTAAAAATACTAATAAAATAAAATGAAATATTATGAAAAGGGAAAAGACTTAGTTTATTTTTAGTTTTTAGTTTTAGACTTTACATGTCCACCTGTTGCATAGCCGGCAAAATAGTAAAAGAATTATTTTTTGGGAAAAATAAAAATAATAAAAACTACTAGTAAGGGAAATTAAAAAATATTAGGAAAATTAAAATAAAAAAGACTAATAAAAGAAAAGGAAAATATTAGGAAAAGAAAAGGAAAGCTAGTTTATTTTCAGTTTCTAGCTTTTATTTTAGACTTTACATGTGCACTTATTGCACAACCTGCAAAACATTCAAGTGTGAGCTTTAGAGTAGCAAATAAGGGAAAAATAATTAGGGAAATAAAAGTAATAAAGAGCAATAAAAGGTAGGCTAAAAAAAGTAATATAGGGAAAATAAAAGTAACAAAAAGATTAATAAAAGAAAAGTGAAGTTGCACAACCTGCAAAACATTCAAATATGAGCCTTAGAGTAAATAAGGGAAAACATATTAGGGAAATAAAAATAATGAGCAATCAAAGAAATATTAGAAAAATAAAAGTAATAAAAACGCCTAATAAAATAAAAGTAAAAAATATTAGCAAAATGAAAAAAAGACTAACATCGCACCATACGGCCCGGCCAGAAGTGCGTAGCGACTGCTTTTGCCTCGGCATAGCTGATGAATCAACTCTGCGTCCTCAGCAATGAAAGGGTAAGCACTGGGCTATTTAGGCCGCGTACAATCTTGCTAGCCGAGCGATGTGGTACTAAAACATTCCAGATGCTGCTGCTGCGTGGCAAATCCTAAACGGCGCCTTAAGCGCCCGTTTTAGGCATAAATGCAATCGGGCGCACACCCTCGCGCCGCACTGGGCCGGCCCACTTCTTTTTTCTGATTTTGGAAACGCAAAAAACTTTATGGCGAGAACCATGTTTCGAACCAGGGATCTCACGACTACAGGCGCGCTTGCCAAACGACTAGGCTAACCTACCAATTCGTGTTAACTGACAGGCTTTTAACCTTTTTCTATTTTCTGTTTTCGTGGAAAGAGTTTTTTTTTCTGTTTTTCTATTCTTTTTCTTTCTTTCTTCTTTTCTGCTAAGCGCGAGATTTTTTTTTCAATTTTGTAACTTTATTTCATATTGATGAACTTTCTTTCAAAATTGATGAACTATTGTCAAATTTGATGAACTTTGAAAAATGTTCAGTGTGTATAAAAAATGTTCATCATGTATAGAAATTTTGTTCAGCGTGCATTCAAAAGGAGTACATCGTATTTTAAAAAAATGTTCAACGTGTATTTGAATATTGTTCACCATACATCGAATTTTCGGACACGTACTGAACATTTTGTGAAAATACGTTGAACAATTTGCGAATACACATTGAACATTGTGTAATATATACTGAACAAAATTAAGAAACATAGTGAACAATTGTATACTCATTGAATAACCAAAACCAAAATAGAAAAAATCAATATATATATATATATATATATATATATATATCCTGAACATTTTTTGTATCCATCAAACATTTTAAATAATACAAGATGAACATTTTTGAAACAGTATGATTATATGTGTCGAACAATTTTTGAATATGCATTCAACATTTAGTAAAAACGTTGAAAATTTTCATAATATACGATGAACATTTTTATGATACATGATGAATATTTTTATATGCAAAGGTGAACAATTTTCATAATATACAATGAACATTTTTCTTAATACAATGAAATTTTATGTAATACACGGTGATCTTTTATAAAATTTGGTGAAAGTTTTTGAAGACATGAACTTTTTTCTAATTCGCGATTTTTTTCTTTTCCAAAAAATCACGTCTTTCTAAATTGTTTGTACCAGAAATAGTGCGGTTAGTGTCGTTGTTAAATATCTCGCGCTGTAATTAATCACTAGGTTGTAGTAGATGTACTGGTTAGGCACGCTGCGTCGTAACTGAACGGTGCGAGATCGAATCCTGTTGGAGGAGATTTTTTGGGAGTTTTTTCTCTGCGTGTTCCTGGACCGGCCCACCAGATAGCGACAGTGAGCGCTAGTTGCCTGTACCGGCGCATTAAGCGCCGTATAGGAGCTCCCCTGCTGTGTTCGCTTGTTCGCAGACTGGGCCATCGTGGTCGTCCGCTGGCCCACAGTCTTAGCCAGCGTGCATAGTGAGCCGCAAGTAGTAGAGAAATAAAACCCGAAATGAAAAAACGCTCCGTCAGAGAACGTGCTTTATAGACACTAGAAGAACACCTGTGCGTTGCAACAGGGTCACATTAACTTTAACAATTCAATATTACGACATTGGTAACCTTTTTTACCGTCAGATCACCCCACACACACTCTCCTCCCTCCCTCTTCCTCACTCTCTCTCTCGCTCTCTCTCTAACACACACACACACATAGCCTATTTTCCCCGCCAATAAGACTTACTCAATTGGCACGGGCTTTTTAAAAACTTACTTATTGCGTATATAAACATAATGCATGTCAAATTTCAGATGTGTAGAAAAAATGAATTCCACTTTAATTGCAATGTATTTAGATAAAAAAATGTAATTCAATGACCTATACTAACTCATCTGATGCACAAAATAAAAGAAGATGGTTTAAGAATATACAACAGTTTTGCACCGCATCACAAACGATAGATAACACCTGAAAGCGTTTTTATATAGGTGCTATATACTCCCTCCATTCCTAAATATAAGTCTTTTTCGAGATTCTAACGCGGACTACATACGGAGTAAATAGTTTAACATGTCATATATTTGGACTGTTAAATACATCAAACAAAAGGCAAACAAGCCATCACGTTTGACCACATAGATTAAAATATCTGAAGGTGTCGCGGGCCAACACCTTGAATCTGGAGGTGTCGCGGGCGCTCCTTCTGATGCCACAAACCCTCGCCGCCGACTGCCTCACACGGATGGCCGTCCTGTCCCGCATCCTGCCTTGTACCGCAACACCGACACCAGCACCACTGATCCCCGTTCCCGGCGCCACCCTGCCATCGCAAATTAAATAGGTACATAAATGCTTTCATGATGAGGTTTATTTGTCATGATAGGTATATGCATGTGCGTTGCATCGGGCATTATTTTTTTTAAGTGACAGGGAAACATATGGGCACACATCATGATGCAAATCAAATAACAAAAAGGAGATTATGTTTTGGTTATGAAGCATAGAACTTTTGACAACTTTGTCCTAAGATATACTAAAGCCAAAGAATATCATAGAGGGAAATCAAATTATCTGAACCACATGATGTTATTTCACAAAATAAGTTAAATGTACATTTAAAATTTAAAATTTCCAATTGGTTATCTTTACGTGTAAATAAAAAGGTGGGAGTCAATATTACAATACGCTTACCAAAAATGTTCCTCTACGAAAAATTATCATGAAGAATCACCTGCCAAGAATAAAAACTGAGAGCAAGTCTGCAAAATAACAAATTGTTAACAATATGTTCAGTAATATAAATCTCACTGTTCTTGCACACCCTTGAGACTTGAGAGCATATCATTTTTTCCCTTCAGACTATACTCTCGTCTATGAACAGAAAAAGAATCATAGAAACTAAATTCAAGTCTGCAGAATAACACAAAGCATCACTAACAGTTCAGTACCATGTGAATGGAGACATATCATACCTTCCTTTTTACCTTCTGACTGCACTTCTATTTGTGAGAATTCCAGTAAGTAGATGGGCAATTTAGCAAAATACAACCATTGAAATATGGGAAGCCGTATAAACTGAATAATGTAGATAATATCACATGTGCATTATTGGCCTCTAAGATGGAACAAAACTGAATACTACCCAAAACAACACACAAATCTGACTGACACTTTTAAAATTTCATATCTCTCCTATACTACCTAATAAATTCAAGTTGTATACACCTTTTCCAATTGCACAAAAATTTAATTCAGCTTCTAAAGTCTGCAATAGCCCCATAATTCAAAACAGTCTGCAATACCCCCATTACTAACTCTAGTTAAGAAAATCCCTGAGGAAGAGTCATCGGTGAGGATGGGATAACTCCGCCATATACCATAACTATTCTCAACTACCATATCCAGAAAAAGTATTATTAATTTGACAGGATACCAAAATTGAGTTACAAATAGAAATAACAAAAGTAAAATGTCAAGCATAAGTAGTCTATTCAGAGGAATCATTCCCAAAAGCAATTTTGAGCCGAACACCAGAGAACAGCAAGTTGTGACCACTCACATCCCAAATGATAGTAGATTTATTTAAACTACCAGTGGCATCACAGTACAAACGTTAAAACTAGTAGCATCACACAGGAACACTGTACAGTCAGTTAATGCATGCATACCTGCCGGTAACCTTGCTGCCATCACCGCTCACACTCCTCTGTGTGTCCTTCATCGTCATCTTTCCTTCGACCTAATGCTTCGGCAACTCCAACAACACGTTGTTGCTCCAAGAAATCAGTGAACACCACAGAGAGGGGCGTACTTGGATCCTAAACTCCAAGCAAACAATTAATTAAGATCCCTTGCACACACACAGACACACACACACACACACAGACACAGGGAGAGATCAGGGTATCCCAGGATGAGGGATGAGAGAATCTGACCTACGGAGCGCGGCGCCAGTTGTGTGTCGCCGACTCGCCACTGCCGCTGCAGAGATAACACAACCATCGCCGCAAGACGCAGAATCTGTCGGAGCTGGCTCGCTCGGAACCGGCGAGGAACGCCGCCGCCAAGAACTTGTAGTTCAAGCCCCGCCGCTGGACCTCCTCCCGCGCCTCCTAGATCATCTCCACACCGTCCCCGGAACAGGACCCGACTCCTACTCGCCTCCTCAGCCGGATCTGGCCGGAGATCGTCGTCGCCGCGCCCGGCGGCACGCAGCAGCGTGGCGGTGGGTGGCGGGGCACTGGAGGCGGCGCACTGGAGGTGGGGGTGGCGCGCAACAACGTGGTGGCGGGTGGCGGCGCACTGGAGGCGTGGGCGGGGTCGTGCGGGTGGGGGGTTCTTTTTTTATTTTCTCTCTTTGTTAGGAATGTAATGCGTACTTTATTAGTATGGAAGGAGATTGGTGGGAGAAATAAATTGGAGAGGGAGGTGATTTGTTTGGAAGGTGATCTTCTGTATATGGTATTATTTTTGAATTCTTATTTATCAAATATTTACATGATTAAATTGAATCGACACCTGCCAGATCAAGCACGAATATATGGTAACTAATCTGATGGGTTTATGTGGGTGGTGAAGCGAAAAGGCAGGTGGGAGGGAGACGAAATAAAACCAACGAAATAAAACCAACAAAAGTGGTGAGACGAAAAAAAACCAGCGATAAATAACCGGCTAACTATTCACCAACTGCTCTATTAGGAGTAGAGACTAGAAGAACTCCCGTGCATTGCAATGGGGTCACATTAACTTTAAGGGTTCAATATTACGACATTGACGACCTTTTTTACCATCAAATCCTGACACACACACTCTCCTCCCTCCCTCTTCCTCACTCTCTCTCTCTCTCTCTCTCTCTCTAACACGCACACACATAGCCTATTTTCCTCGCCAATAAGACTTACTCAATTGGCACGGGCCTTTTAAAAACTTACTTATTGTGTATGTAAACATAATGCATGTCAAATTTTAGATGTGTAGAAAAATTGAATTCCACTTTAATTGCAATGTATTTAGATAAAAAAATGTAATTCAATGACCTATACTGACTCATCTGATGCACAAAATAAAAGTAGGTGGTTTAAGAATATACAACAGTTTTACACCGCATCACAAACGATAGATAACGCCTGAAAGCGCTTTTATACAGGTGCTATATACTCCCTCCATTCCTAAATATAAGTCTTTTTCGAGATTCTAACGCGGACTACATACGGAGCAAATAGTTTAACATGGCATATATTTGGAGTGTTAAATACCTCAAACAAAAGGCAAACAAGCCATCACGTTTGACCACATAGATTAAAATATCTGAAGGTGTCGCGGGCCAACACCTTGAATCTGGAGGTGTCGCGGGCGCTCCTCCTGATGCCACAAACCCTCGCCGCCGACTGCCTCACACGGATGGCCGTCCTGTCCTGCATCCTGCCTTGTACCGCAAGACCGACACCAGCACCACCGATCCCCGTTCCTGGCGCCACCCTGCCATCGCAAATTAAATAGGTACATAAATGCTTTCATGATAAGGTTTATTTGTCATGATAGGTATATGCACGTGCGTTGCATCAGGCATTAAATTTTTTTTAAGTGACAGGGGAACATATGGGCACACATCATGATGCAAATCAAATAACAAAAAGGAGATTATGTTTTGGTTATGAAGCATATAACTTCTGACAACTTTGTCCTAAGATATACTAAAGCCAAAGAATATCATAGAGGGAAATTATCACACCCAATATGCGACCCTATCCAAAAGGAACTCGAAGGTCCCACCAAGGATAGACCCGCATATTGAAACGCTTTTGCAAGGTGGATATCATTACATCAATATTACATAATAGATGGGGATACATACAAGAGGCAATACGATGCCACACGAATAAAACATCACAATACATAAGATCAACATCCGACTACGGATGAAACACAAACAGAAACTCAAACGACATCCACCCTGCTAGCCCAGGCTGCCGACCTGGAACCTATCCCTTGATCGAAGAAGCAGAAGAAGAACTCAACACAAGCAAGCATCGCTCTCGCGTCATGATCATCGCACAACCTGTACCTGCAACTGTTGTTGTAGTAATCTGTGAGCCACGAGGACTCAGCAATCCCATTACCATGGGTATCAAGACTAGCAAAGCTTAAAGGGAAAGGAAGGGGTAAAGTGGTGAGGTTGCAGCAGCGACTAAGCATATATGGTGGCTAACATACACAAATAAGAGCGAGAAGAGATCAAACGGAATGGTCGTGAAGCTAGCAATGATCAAGAAGTGATCCTGAACTCCTACTTACGTCAAACATAACCCAGAAACCGTGTTCACTTCCCGGACTCCGCCAAGAAGAGACCATCACGGCTACACACACGGTTGATGCGTTTTAATTCGGATCAGGTGTCAAGTTATCTACAATCGGACATTAACAAATTCCCATCTGCCTATAACCGCAGGCACGGCTTTCGAAGGATTATACCCTGCAGGGGTGTCCCAACTTAGCCCATGATAAGCTCTCGCGATCAATGAAGGATATACCTTCTCCCAGGAAGACCCGATCAGACTCGGAATCTCGGTTTACAAGACATTTCGACAATGGTAAAACAAGACTAGCAAAGCCGCCCGATGCGCCGACAATCCCGATAGGACCTGCACATATCTCGTTCTCAGGGCAACACCGGATAGGTCAGCCTACGAGTAAAACCAGCCCTCGAGTTGCCCCGAGGTGGCCCCGCAGTCTTCCCGGTTCGGACCAACACTTAGACAAGCACTGGCCCGGGGGGGCTAAAATAAAGATGACCCTCGGGTTGGCCGACCCAAGGGAAAGGGATAGGTGGTGTTGAGGCAAATGGTAAAACCAAGGTTGGGCCTTGCTGGAGGAGTTTTATTCAAAGTGAACTGTCAAGGGGGTTCCATAAATCACCCGACCATGTAAGGAACGCAAAATCCGGGAACATAACACCGGTATGACGGAAACTAGAGCGGCAAGAGTGGAACAAAACACTAGGCAAAAGGCCGAGTCTTCCACCCTTTACCAAGTATATAGATGCATTAATAATATAAGAGATATTGTGATATCCCAACAAAATCCTGTCCACCATGGAGTAATCTTCAACTTCACCTGCAACTAACAACGCTATAAGAGGGGCTGAGCAAAAGCGGTAACATAGCCAAACAACGGTTTGCATAGGAAAGGTGTCAAAGGTTAGAGGTTCATGGCAATATGGGAGACTTGATAAACAGGTGATAGGTAGCGCAGCAAAGCGATAGAACGAAACAGCTAGCATAGCAATGATAGTATTGAGATCCAGGGTAGCGGTCGTCTTGCCTGAAATCCCGCTAGGAAGAAGAATGAGTCTATGAAGAAGACGAACTGATGAAGCCGAACCAAGCGTAGACGAACGAATCCTCACGATCGCAACGAAACAGGAACTAACAAGAGGAGGCACACAACATGGTAAACACACCACACAAGAACAAGACATGATGCACAACAAGCATGATGCATGACAAAGCTACATGAAGCTACTCATGGCAAGAGATGATGCAAACAAGAGCAACACATCAAGGCAAGTTTAAATGAGGCCGGGAACAACATATAACAATTCCGGTAAGTCCTCATATGCATATTTCGAAATTGGTCCAGATCTGAATAAACCTTATGTTCAAGTTGTTAAACAGCAAGTTAAGATGCACAAAGATGATCTATACGAGATTCTAGTCAAGTTACATATAAAGTTCATTTAGTTCGGAGCTACGGCCTAGAAGATATGAGCAAAACAAGTTAAACATGGCATTGATGCAAAATGCACCCAAACATCAAGCAAACACCTCAAAACATGGATGCAACATGATAATATGAAGCTACATGCAAATTCAAGCAAGATTCATATAGAGCACACTCAAAACGGAGCAACGATTCAACACATGCACTCTATACAAGTTTAAAGGACAAGCTGTCCAAAACAGCAACTAGGCATATTGCAAGCATCAAAACAACATGCTACAGCACCCCAACATGATAATAAAAGGCATGGACATGAAGTACAGGTAAAGCATTACAAAACATGAACACTGAGCTAACTCCAGAAATCACTAGAACATGCTCAAACACACATGGCAAGATTGCAAATAATAACAATTCAGACTTTGCAGAAAATAACATCAGGTTGCAATGTTTAGAGCTATCAAACAACATGTTACAGGAACTTATCATGGCAAACAAAGGCATGGCATGAATCTACTAAATGCATAGATCAAAAGTCCCTTACTGACCATAAGCCAAAAAGGATCAGAAAATATGATGGCACCCATGTAAACATAGCAAGTTATAATACAGATTCAAACATGGCAGAAACAGAATTATGAAGGCATGTAAATGAGGTTGTGCAACTCACTACAGAGCAATATATGGCATGGCAAGGCAACCAACAGTAAGAAGGCATATTTGTGAAGCTAAGCATGGCAATAGAAAGCTCATATGGTGCATGGAACACTAACAACAATCATGGCAACAACTGAACTTAATGTTAACAGGCTGACAGCAACATTATAAAGCAACTTTGGAGCAAGAGAACAACAAGCTACAGCAAGCTGTAAATGCAACCAGGGCCATGGATGGATAGGGCATAACATGTAGAACAAAACATATTTAATGATCATTTCCAGATTATGTATAGAATGACTTGTAGAAGCAGGTTTACATAGCATCGTGAAATAACAGATTCAGCCTAGCAAAACAGCAACATCAAGTATCCTACTAAACAAGCTTGATTCACTCACGACAAGTAATTGCATGACAAGTTAAGCATAGCATCATCAAGAAGACATGTTTGTGAAACAAACCAAGGCAAGAACAAGTTCATAGCATGCAAGGATCAACTACAACAACCTTGGCAAAATTGAATAACATGTAAACAATCTGCCAGGAAACATTTTAAAGCAAAAGTAGAGCACTCAAATGACATGCTAGACTACTCCATAATTGCAACCAGATCCAATAATGGATATACAATACCCATATGTTCAAAACACCTTACTGAAGTATCTCAAAATACGCATGGATCTCTTTGTAGCATCAAGTTTACATGGCATCAAAATAACAGCAGAACAGGGACTAAAATCAGCAACATCACGATGGCTAGTTTGCATGCTTGTGCTAGTTACCACAGATATCACAAAAATACATGGTAATCACCTCTGTAAAGAAGACATAGCATAGACCAAAACACATGTAGACATCAACCTCATAGGATGCACACATCAATCATGGCAAAAATGACAAATGAGCTCGTTCTGTTAACAGACAGCAGAAAACATCATGAAGCACTCTTGCAACGAAGAGTCAGGCATCAAGCTGAGCTCAAATGAATATGGTGCAATGGAATGAAATGAAGTACTCGTTGAGGCGAACAATTTGACATATTATACGCATGAAACGGAGCTACGAATGCAGAGATACAAGGCGATGAACGTGGCATGAAAATACTAGAATCTGGGGACTTAGCAGTTTTTCTGGAAAAAAACAAAGTGAGCGCGGGATAACTAAATCACGCACAGGCGGGGTTTAGGCGGGTGGCTCACCACTGGGCTGGCCCAGGAAGGAGGAGGCAGGCCGGCGAGCTAGGCCAGGCATGGTGTGGGGACGGGCCGCGAGGCGACGTGGCCCACGTGGGCGCGGTGCGGGCAGCCGGGTCGAGCGGCTCCTGCGCTCGACCCCGACTAGGGCGGCGGCGACAGAGCAAGGGCACCGGCGGCGGGGCGAGGTCTGGTGAGGCCAGGGACAGGCGGGGAGGCTGGGAACGGGCAGATCGGGCCTCCGGGCACCGGATCCGGCCGGTGGCGAGGCGGGGACGCCGACGGCAGCAAGCGACGACGGCGGTAGTTCCCTGCGGGGAAGAGAGGAGAGCGAGGTGAGAGAGAGGGAGGACGAAGGGAAGGAAGAGGGAGGCGCGGGGAGCGGCGACCTGGGTCGGCGGCGGCGGTGGAGCAGTCCGTCGAGGCGCCGCGGTTGGTCTCCGGCGACCCGGCGGCGGGGCGGCGAGGCACTACGGCGCGGGATCTGCTCGGGCTTGCGGGAGAGCGAGGGCGTGGCGGCTGGGCTGCCCCGGGCCCCGATGGGCTCCGGCGGGCCCCGATCTGGGTTCCCAGGGCCTCGTACGGGTTGCGGCGGTGGAGGGCTGGCTGGGACGCGTGGCGGCGACACATGGCGGGAGGCGATTGGTCGGGGGCGTCGGCTGGACATGTCCGGCCGGGGGCGGACGTGTCCGGCGCGGCGCGGAGGGGAAAAAGCTAGCGTTAGGGGGGATTCATCCGCGAAAAATGGAGGGGAGGACCTATTTATAGGTAGAGGGATCTAGGAGAGTCCAAATAAGGAGCGGTTTTCGGCCACGCGATCGTGATCGAACGACCGAGAGCATGGAGGGGAGTTAGATGGGTTTTGGGCCAGTTTGGAAGGGGTGTTGGTCTGCAAAGAGAGAGGGGCTTTACGGTTACCCGGTTAACCGTTGGAGTACCAAACGACCTCCAAATGGCACGAAACTTGACAGGCGGTCTACTGGTGCTATACCAAGGCCGCTTGACAAGACTCGGTCCATTCCGAGAACGTTTAACACCCACTCACGAAAAGAGAGAAGAGGGGGACGCCGGAGGACATAGGAGCACCGGATTGCAAAACGGACAACGGGGAAAAAGCTCGGATGCATGAGACGAACACGTATGCAACATGAGGTGCACATGATGACATGATAAAATGCAACACGCAAGCAAATGACATGGCAACGACGGCGAATAACTGGCAGACACCTGGCGCAACGAATCCGGGGCGTTACAACACTCCTCCACTAAAAAGAGATCTCGTCCCGAGATCTTAGGACCGAGACGGAAGGGAAAAAGGGATGAGGTGAAACAAGAACTCAAGAGAAGAAGAAAAGAATTGAGAGCACTCGAGAAGAAGAGAGGAATGACGAGAATCACGAGAATTGAAAGCTCACGGAATCAGATAGACTATGAAACCACTCCAGTTAGAACGGGATAAGAAACGAATAAGACTGAAAAGATTTAGTCAGCACTCCGGTTGAACAAGGAAAGAATAGAACACGAACTTAAGCAGATGGAATGATACTTGATGAACTCTCGAAGAATGAATTAAATCATGAAGAACCACCATGAAGCACTCCGGTAACAAAAGGATGATGAGATAGAATGAAGGATGAAAGAATAAGATTAAAGCTTGCGGTGACTTAGATGGAGGTTTTCGATGAGATGGCCGAGAAAATTTGAACTCCGGAAAATAAAAGATGGGAAACACTTGGAACTAGAATTTATTCATCAAGAACAAACTCCGAAGGAAAGGATTTACTCACTTGGATGAAATAAGATTAAGATTTATTGTATGCTTATCCTTCATCAAATTAAATTGATGACAAGCAATGGATTTTACATACTACTTATTCTTCTTGAAAAGGATTGAGAAGTGACATATCACAAAGTTGAGAAGTTCTTCATGAACCACCGGTAGGACTGGAAAGAACGAATGGATTGGAATGATAATCAAAGGAAAAGAATCTTGAACGAACCACCGTGAGAATTCGAAAATGACTGATGAAAGGGGCTGAATCACCGGGAAGAATTAGAAAGAACAAATATGTTAGAGGGGATTTAGATGCAAAAGAACAAAGAGACAACGAGCTGATAAAGAATACTTGACAGATGCGCCGGGATAAGTAGAGAACGATGACTGGAATGATGGCCTCCGAAGAAAAGAAACTGGAAAACAACTTCTGACAAATAGGGTAATTCGCGAGGATAACATGAAGCTAGAACCACAAATCTTCGAGAGGACAGACAAGGTTTAAAGGAAAAACTCTTCTTCAATCTTCAAATAACGACGAGAAACAGCACCAAAATTACTGAGATCCTTCAGGAGAATGAAAAGCGAAGGGGTTGAGCCGACAATGAAATGAATTTGAAAGCGATCTTGGAGAAGGCATGTGACTGATGAAATCCATTCTTACGTCACACTTGGAAAGAATTTGAGAATAACTCCGGGAGAATTAGAAGAGTCAGGTAAGATCCTGGGAAAAGACCTGTGGGTTATGGGCCCACTAAAAGAAAACACTGTTGAAAAGGATGATGAACAGATAAATGAAGCACCGGAACAATTGAAATATTTGAATGAGGTGACAACCTCGAATTAATTGGAACATAGAAGAATCTCCTGAGATGTCTTAAGCACTCCGGAAGGATAAACTGGCGAGAGGCGAACGAACAGGGAGAACACTTAATCCAAGGGAAAGAATACGATCAACACCGAAAAATTTGAATTGAGTCCACCGGAAAAAGAAAGGGATGAAGAATGACGAACGAGACGAGAATTCACGGGTTAAAATAATTGAGGGAAGACTGAAGAGGCTCCGCACGAATGAAATAGATGGTCGAAAGAGACTCAGGCTCCGGGAAGAAAAAGGGTGGGAGGGCGGGAAAAACAAAGGCAACTTGGAAGGGGAAATCGAAGAATATCTTGAAGATACAACACCGGTTGAAATCATTGAGGAGAGAGAGCAAAAACTTCGCACGAGTAGGATGGATACTTGATTACGGACTCCGGCTTCGAGAAGAAAAAGGGAGGGTGGGTGCGAAAGAAAACAACTGAGGATTGGACTCAAAGATGAAGAGGCTTGAGTCGACTTGACGAGAAAATCACCAGATGAAAAGAGCTGAGGAACCAACGATCGGAAAAACAACTGCGTGATCCTAAAGAAAATTTGAAAGGGAAGAGGAGTAATTTAAAACACCTACGTCAAGATTCCTTACCAGAGCGACGAAGGGGCTGAGGAGTAAAAAGAATTCCTACTCTCCGATATAACTAGACTCCGAAAAAGTTTTCTTCTAGACTCAACAATGGCCAAACTACACGATCAATCAAGGGGGGCTCCTAGGGTCGGTCGAGGCTCTGATACCAACTTGTCACGCCCAATATGCGATCCTATCCAAAAGGAACTCGAAGGTCCCACCAAGGATAGACCCGCATATTGAAACGCTTTTGCAAGGTGGATATCATTACATCAACATTACATAATAGATGGGGATACATACAAGAGGCAATCGATGCCACACGAATACAACATCACAATACATAAGATCAACATCCGACTATGGATGAAACATAAACAGAAACTCAAACGACATCCACCCAGCTAGCCCAGGCTGCCGACCTGGAACCTATCCCCTGATCGAAGAAGCAGAAGAAGAACTCAACACAAGCAAGCATCGCTCTTGCGTCATGATCATCGCACAACCTGTACCTGCAACTGTTGTTGTAGTAATCTGTGAGCCACAAGGACTCAGCAATCCCATTACCATGGGTATCAAGGCTAGCAAAGCTTAAAGGGAAAGGAAGGGGTAAAGTGGTGAGGTTGCAGCAGCGACTAAGCATATATGGTGGCTAACATACGCAAATAAGAGCGAGAAGAGATCAAGCGGAATGGTCGTGAAGCTAGCAATGATCAAGAAGTGATCCTGAACTCCTACTTACGTCAAACATAACCCAGAAACCGTGTTCACTTCCCGGACTCCGCCGAGAAGAGACCATCACGACTACACACACGGTTGATGCGTTTTAATTCGGATCAGGTGTCAAGTTATCTACAACCGGACATTAACAAATTCCCATCTGCCTATAACTGCACGCACGACTTTCGAAGGATTATACCCTGCGGGGGTGTCCCAACTTAGCCCATGATAAGCTCTCGCGATCAACAAAGGATATACCTTCTCCCAGGAAGACCCGATCAGACTCGGAATCCCGGTTTACAAGACATTTCGACAATGGTAAAACAAGACCAGCAAAGCCGCCCGATGCGCCGACAATTCCGATAGGACCTGCACATATCTCGTTCTCAGGACAACACCGGATAGGTCAGCCTACGAGTAAAACCAACCCTCGAGTTGCCCTGAGGTGGCCCCGCGGTCTGCCCGGTTCGGACCAACACTTAGACAAGCACTGGCCCGGGGGGGGGCTAAAATAAAGATGACCCTCGGGTTGGCCGACCCAAGGGAAAGGTATAGGTGGTGGTGAGGCAAATGGTAAAACCAATGTTGGGCCTTGCTGGAGGAGTTTATTCAAAGCGAACTGTCAAGGGGGTCCCATAAATCACCCGACCGCGTAAGGAATGCAAAATCCGGGAACATAACACCGGTATGACGGAAACTAGGGCGGCAAGAGTGGAACAAAACACTAGGCAAAAGGCCGAGTCTTCCATCCTTTACCAAGTATATAGATGCATTAATAATATAAGAGATATTGTGATATCCCAACAAAATCCTGTCCACCATGGAATAATCTTCAACTTCACCTGCAACTAACAACGCTATAAGAGGGGATGAGCAAAAGCGGTAACATAGCCAAACAACAGTTTGCATAGGAAAAGTGTCAAAGGTTAGAGGTTCATGGCAATATGGGAGGCTTGATAAACATGTGATAGGTAGCGCAGCAAAGCGATAGAACGAAACAACTAGCATAGCAATGATAGTATTGAGATCCAGGGTAGCGGTCATCTTGCCTGAAATCCCGCTAGGAAGAAGAACGAGTCCATGAAGAAGACGAACGGATGAAGCCGAACCAAGCGTAGACGAACGAATCCTCACGATCGCAACGAAACAGGAACTAACAAGAAGAAGCACACAACATGGTAAACACACCACACAAGAAGAAGACATGATGCACAACAAGCATGATGCATGACAAAGCTACATGAAGCTACTCATGGCAAGAGATGATGCAAACAAGAGCAACACATCAAGGCAAGTTTAAATGAGGCCGGGAACAACATATAACAATTCCAGTAAGTCCTCATATGCATATTTCGAAATTGGTCCATATCTGAATAAACCTTATGTTCAAGTTGTTAAACAGCAAGTTAAGATGCAAAAAGATGATCTACACGAGATTCTAGTCAAGTTACATATAAAGTTCATTTAGTTCGGAGCTACGGCCTAGAAGATATGAGCAAAACAAGTTAAACATGGCATTGATGCAAAATGCACCCAAACATCAAGCAAACACCTCAAAACATGGATGCAACATGATAATATGAAGCTACATGCAAATTCAAGCAAGATTCATATAGAGCACACTCAAAACGGAGCAACGGTTCAACACATGCACTCTATACAAGTTTAAAGGACAAGCTGTCCAAAACAGCAACTAGGCATATTGCAAGCATCAAAACAACATGCTACAACACCCCAACATGATAATAAAAGGCATGGACATGAAGTACAGGTAAAGCATTACAAAACATGAACACTGAGCTAACTCCAGAAATCACTAGAACATGCTCAAACACACATGGCAAGATTGCAAATAATAATAATTCAGACTTTGCAGAAAATAACATCAGGTTGCAATGTTTAGAGCTATCAAACAACATGTTACAGGAACTTATCATGGCAAACAAAGGCATGGCATGAATCTACTAAATGCATAGATCAAAAGTCCCTTACTGACCATAAGCCAAAAAGGATCAGAAAATATGATGGCACCCATGTAAACATAGCAAGTTATAATACAGATTCAAACATGGCAGAAACAGAATTATGAAGGCATATAAATGAGGTTGTGCAACTCACTATAGAGCAATACATGGCATGGCAAGGCAACCAACAGTAAGAAGGCATATTTGTGAAGCTAAGCATGGCAATAGAAAGCTCATAGGGTGCATGGAACACTAACAACAATCATGGCAACAACTAAACTTAATGTTAACAGGCTGACAACAACATTATAAAGCAACTTTGGAGGAAGAGAACAACAAGCTACAACAAGCTGTAAATGCAACCAGGGACATAGATGGATAGGGCATAACATGTAGAACAAAACATATTTAATGATCATTTCCAGATTATGTATAGAATGACTTGTAGAAGCAGGTTTACATAGCATCGCGAAATAACAGATTCAGCCTAGCAAAACAGCAACATCAAGTATCCTACTAAACAAGCTTGATTCACTCACCACAAGTAATTGCACGACAAGTTAAGCATAACATCATCAAGAAGACATGTTTGTGAAACAAACCAAAGCAAGAACAAGTTCATAACATGCAAGGATCAACTACAACAACCTTGGCAAAATTGAATAACATGTAAACAATCTGCCAGGAAACGTTTTGAAGCAAAAGTAGATATGCTAGACTACTCCATAATTGCAACGAGATCCAATAATGGATATACAATACCCATATGTTCAAAACACCATTACTGAAGTATCTCAAAATATGCATGGATCTCTCTGTAGCATCAAGTTTACATGGCATCAAAATAACAGCAGAACAGGGACTAAAATCAGCAACATCACGATGCCTAGTTTGCATGCTTGTGCTAGTCACCACAGATATCACAAAAATACATGGTAAGCACCTATGTAAAGAAGACATAGCATAGATCAAAACACATGTAGACATCAACCTCATAGGATGCACACATCAATCATGGCAAAAATGACAAAAGAGCTCGTTCTGTTAACAGACAGCAGAAAACATCATGAAGCACTCTTGCAACAAAGATTCGGGCATCAAGATGAGCTCAAATGAATATGGTGCAATGGAATGAAATGAAGTACTCGTTGAGGCGAACAATTTGACATATTACACGCACGAAACGGAGCTACAGATGCAGAGATACAAGGTGATGAACATGGCATGAAAATACTGGAATCTGGGGACTTGGCAGTTTTTCTGGAAAAAAAACAAAGTGAGCGCGGGATAACTAAATCACGCACAGGCGGGGTTTAGGCGGGTGGCTCACCACTGGGCTGGCCCAGGAAGGAGGAGGCAGGCCGGCGAGCTGGGCCAGGCCTGGTGCGGGGACGGGCCGCGAGGCGACGTGGCCCACGTGGGCGGGGTGCGGGCAGCCGGGTCGAGCGGCTCCTGCGCTCGACCCCGACCAGGGCGGCGGCGGCAGAGCAAGGGAACCGGCGGCGGGGCGAGGTCTGGCGAGGCCAGGGACAGGCGGGGAGGCTGGGAACGGGCAAATCGGGCCTCCGGGCACCGGATCTGGCCGGTGGCGAGGCGGGGACGCCGACGGCAGCAAGCGACGGCGGCGATGGTTCCCTGCGGGGAAGAGAGGAGAGCGAGGTGAGAGAGAGGGAGGACGAAGGGAAGGAAGAGGGAGGCGCGGGCAGCGGCGACCTGTGTCGGCGGCGGCGGCGGAGCAGTCCGGCGAGGCGCC
>NC_041389.1:546482875-546582658 GCF_002162155.2 Triticum dicoccoides
CGCGGTTGGTCTCCGGCGACCCGGCGGCGGGGCGGCGAGGCACTACGGCGCGGGATCTGCTCGGGAGGAGCTCGGGCTTGCGGGAGAGCGAGGGCGCGGCGGCTGGGCGGCCCCGGGCCCCGATGGCCTCCGACGGGCCCCGATCTGGGTTCCCAGGGCCTCGTGCGGGTTGCGGCGGTGGAGGGCTGGCTGGGACGCGTGGCGGCGACACATGGCGGGAGGCGATTGGTCGGGGGCGGCGGCTGGACATGTCCGGCCGGGGGCGGACGTGTCCGGCGCGGCGCGGAGGGAAAAAAAGCTAGGGTTAGGGGGGATTCATCCGCGAAAAATGGAGGGGAGGACCTATTTATAGGTAGAGGGAGCTAGGAGAGTCCAAATGAGGAGCGGTTTTCGGCCACGCGATCGTGATCGAACGACCGAGAGCATGGAGGGGAGTTAGATGGGTTTTGAGCCAGTTTGGAAGGGGTGTTGGGCTGCAAAGAGAGAGAGGCTTTACGGTTACCCGGTTAACCGTTGGAGTACCAAACGACCTTCAAATGGCACGAAACTTGACAGGCGGTCTACGGCGCTATTACCAAGGCCGCTTGACAAGACTCGGTCCATTCCGAGAACGTTTAACACCCACTCACGAAAAGAGAGAAGAGGGGGACGCCAGAGGACATAGGAGCGCCGGATTGCAAAACGGACAACGGGGAAAAAGCTCGGATGCATGAGACGAACACGTATGCAACATGAGATGCACATGATGAGATGATAAAATGCAACACACAAGCAAATGACATGGCAACAACGGCGAATAACTGGCAGACACCTGGCGCAACGAATCCAGGGCGTTACAGAAATCAAATTATCTGAACAACATGATGTTATTTCACAAAATAAGTTAAATGTACATTTAAAATTTAAAATTTCCAGTTGGTTATCTTTACATGTAAATAAAAAGGTGGGAGTCAATATTACAATACTCTTACCAAAAATGTTCCTCTACGAAAAATTATCATGAAGAATCACCTGCCAAGAATAAAAACTGAGAGCAAGTCTGCATAATAACAAATTGTTAACAATATGTTCAGTAATATAAATCTCACTGTTCTTGCACACCCTTGAGACTTGAGAGCATATCATTTTTTCCCTTCAGACTATACTCTCGTCTATGAACAGAAAAAGAAAACCATAGAAACTAAATTCAAGTCTGCAGAATAACACGAAGCATCACTAACAGTTCAGTACCATGTGAATGGAGACATACCATACCATCCTTTTTACCTTCTGACTGCACTTCTATTTGTGAGAATTCCAGTAAGTAGATGGGCAATTTAGCAAAATACAACCATTGGAATATGGGAAGCCGTATAAACTGAATAATGTAGATAATATCACATGTGCATTATTGGCCTCTAAGATGGAACAAAACTGAATACTACCCAAAACAACACACAAATCTGACTGACACTTTTAAAATTTCATATCTCTCCTATACTACCTAATAAATTTAAGCTGTATAGACCTTTTCCAATTGCACAAAAATTTAATTCAGCTTCTATAGTCTTCAATAGCCCCATAATTCAAAACAGTATGCAATACCCCCATTACTAACTCTAGTTCAGCAAATTCCTGAGGAAGAGTCATTGGTGAGGATGGGCTAACTCCGGCATATACCATAGCTATTCTCAACTACCATATCCAGAAAAAGTATTGTTAATTTGACAGGATACCAAAATTGAGTTACAAATAGATATAACAAAAGTAAAATGTCAAGCATAAGTAGTCTATTCAGAGGAATCATTTCCAAAAGCAATTTTGAGCCGAACACCAGAGCAAAGCAAGTTGTGACCACTCACATCCCAAATGATAGCAGGTTTATTTAAACTGCCAGTGGCATCACAGTACAAACGTTAAAACCAGTAGCATCACACAGGAACACTGTACAGTCAGTTAATGCATGCATACCTGCCGGTAACCTTGCTGCCATCATCGCTCACACTCCTTTGTGTGTCCTTCATCGTCGTCTTTCCTTCGACCTAATGCTTCGGCAACTCCGACAACACGTTGTTGCTCCAAGAAATCAGTGAACACCACAGAGAGGGGCGTACTTGGATCCTAAAGTCCAAGCAAACAATTAATTAAGATCCCTTGCACACACACACACACACAGAGAGAGAGAGAGAGAGATCAGGGTATCCCAAGATGAGGGATGAGAGAATCTGACCTACGGAGCGCGGCGCCAGTTGTGTGTCGCCGACTCGCCACTGCCGCTGCAGAGATAACACGACCATCGCCGTAAGACGCAGAATCTGTCGGAGCTCGCTCGCTCGGAACCGGCGAGGAACGCCGCCGCCAAGAACTTGGAGTTCAAGCCCCGCCGCTGGACCTCCTCCCGCGCCTCCTAGATCATCTCGACACCGTCCCCGGAACAGGATCCGACTCCTACTCGCCTCCTCAGCCGGATCTGGCCGGAGATCGCCGTCGCCGCGCCCGGCGGCGCGCAGCAGCGTGGCGGTGGGTGGCGGGGCACTGGAGGCGGCGCACTGGAGGTGGGGGGTGGCGCGCAACAACGTGGTGGTGGGTGGCAGCGCACTGGAGGCGTGGGCGGAGTCGTGCGGGTGGGGGGTTCTTTTTTTATTTTCTCTCTTCGTTAGGAATGTAAGGCGTACTTTATTAGTATGGAAGGAGATCGGTGGGAGAAATAAATCAGAGAGGGAGGTGATTTGTTTGGAAGGTGATCTTCTGTATATGGTATTATTTTTGAATTCTTAATTATCAAATATTTACATGATTAAATTGAATCGACACCTGCCAGATCAAGCACGAATATATGGTAACTAAACTGATGGGTTTATGTGGGTGGTGAAGCGAAAAGGCAGGTGGGAGGGAGACAAAATAAACCAGCGAAATAAAACCAAGGAAAGTGGTGAGACGAAAAAAAACCAGTAAAAAATAACCGGCGGACTATTCACCAACTGCTCTATTAGGAATAGAGATGAGGAAAAAAGGAAACAGAAAATCAAAGTGATCCAAGAACCTATCGGGTTTCTCTTCTGCTCCTTATGTCTAGGGATGGTAATGGGTACCCATTACCCATGTACCCGGTGGGTAAAAACCCTATTAGGGCAAGGGTATGGGTCAAAAAAATATCCATGGGTACATAAATAGGAAATTTTCATACCCATCGGATATAATGGGTACGGGTACGGTTTAGTACAACCCATACCCGTGTGCCTATGTACCCGCATATAATTTGATAAATAGGCCTTAAATATTATTTTATCCACATATTGCAAATGTATTACCTGTACATAAATTGTGCAGCCAAGGACCTCATCATGAATTCATGTTAGGCTGTCGCGCGATAATAGCTAGCCCACGAATGAAGCCACGAGCCCACCTCCAGAATCCCATACGTATATCACGTATCCCTTAAAAATATATCACATATCCCTATATGGCTACTATGCATGATTGAACCCCTCAAAAGAAATTCTATGCGTGATTGACGTCCAGAATTGCCATGCAGGCTTGCGGCAACCAACATATCGATCTCATCTTCTCGTCGCCGCCAGCCAGCGCTTCTAGCCACTTGCCGCCGCCTGCCAGCGCCTCCAGCCGCTTGCGGCCAGTGCTGCATGGACATGGACCCATGGGATTATGAGCATAGCTTGCGCCGTCGCGCGTGAACGGGAACCGCGAGGTGGAGCTGCAGCTCGGCGACCACCACGGACAAGAGCAGGCAAGCCTACCCCGAGCCCTGATCTTATAGTTTGAATATATTTTGAATATTATGAGCACTAATCTTATGGTTTGAATATATTTTGTTGTACATAGAGGATGTGATGTATTGATGTATATGAGCATTCATTGATTTTGCATAGACATTATGTATATAGATGACGTGATGAAGACAAGTTTTGTGTCTATACATGATGATGATTAAGAATGAAATATTTTGTTTCAACAACAATTTATTTTTGTATGTAGGTTTTGTGATATATTCATGTACATCAGTACACAACACCCTTGATATCTGCATAGAGATGCATGATGTGTGTATATGACGTGATAAAAAAATTGTGTGATGTTTGACTATGAATATTTAATTTTCATGGAAATATGTTTTTTATATAGATGATGAGATCTATTCATGTATACGAACATCGATTTCTGCAGTGATACAAGCACCAACATCCAACTAGATGTTCCTCCTGAATCCGTCGATGATATATTTGCCCCAATGGATGAAGATGGAGATTGTGTTGTCATTTTAGACGACAAAGATGGTCAAGAGGAGGAGCTAGGAGAGGAAACTGAAGTTGGCAAATGCAAGCTAACTTCTACAGTTTGGTGTAACTAATGTAAGTTGACGCATTGCTCAAATTATTGTTATAAGTTGTTGTTTATGTCTACGTAGTGCTCAAATTGATGTGTTGCAAATCCGGGTAATTTTACCCGTGGGTATCCGTTTACCCTGACGGGTGATGGGTATGGGAAAAAATTATACCCGTCGCTAGATATGGGTACGGGTGATGGGTAAGATTTGGGGCGATGGGTAAGGGTATGGGGTGGCTCCACCCGTACCCAAACCCTGCGGGTGCCATCCCTACTTATGTCTCCGCACAGGGCCGGATCCCTAACGCAGAGACGCCAATTTTCTAGGGCTCGGCTACTCGAGATCGATCCAAACATACGAATGTCGACGATGGAGCGATCAACGGGGAGGTGGTCCCACCTGCCCGACGAACTCGTCGGCATGGTCCGCTCCAGGATCGCCTCCATGGGCGACCGCGTGCGCTTCCTCGCGGTATGCAAGTCATGGCGGGCCGCCGCGTTGCGTGAACCGGCGCCTCCCGCTGCTCCGCTGCTGCTCCTCTCGCTGTGGGCAGGCTTGGAGAAGAAGCACATGTGCGTCCCCGACGGCAGTTGGGTCTTCCGCGTCCCAAGCAAGGCAGACGATAAGCGATTCCTAGGCTCCCATGACGGTGGATGGGTCGTGGCGTTCGACTCCCATGTGCTCACCGTTGTCAACCTCTTCTCTGGAGTCGAGGTGGCGCTCTCCCCCAAACAATCCCGGCCGGCCCTCTTCATGAATAACATCCAGAAGATCATCTTCTCTCAACACCCGACCTCCTCCAACGGCTGCATCCTTGCCGCCATCGTCGAAAATCGGTCCCATATTGCGTTGTGCAGACTTGGCTGCCCAGAAGGCGAGTGGACCACATATGGCCGGCGCGAGTGGACCACTGGCTGGCGCAAAAAGGTGATCTTTGACATTGCCTTCTGCAATGGTGAGCTCTATGGCCTCATGGGCGAGAGTGAGAGCGAGAGCGAGCTACTAGTTAACTTTGAATCGGAGCAAAAAAAGACGGCACACCTGTGATCATAACAAACCACGAGCTCCCTATCCAAAGGGCCTATAGCACCAACAACTGTTCACCATACGCCAGGTACATCTTTGAACTGCATGGCAAGCCAAGGATGGCGGTAATGACTCGATGGTTGCCCAACTGTGAGCCTTTCTTCAGGGTCTTCAAGCTAGTTGATGCCGGCACTGATGAGGTTGGCGAGGCAGAGGTGACGAGCTTCGATGACTACGCCTTGTTCTTGGGGCCACGGTGGTCTAAGGCAGTGCACATGCCAGTGGGTGTCCGGCACCATAGTCCGGAGAGAAACCACATCTATTACTCTACCTACTCACCAGAAAACAAGTCATCGGGAGATGAGGTGTACTCCGTAACATCAAACCATGGCACGTATATTGAGATGTGTTGCAAGAAAGATCAAAATATCGAAGACGGTGTCGACAAAATAGGATACTATGTGAGTGCTCGGAATGATGCAGTGTGGCTTCTTCCTCCAGACTTGTAGTTGATCGACATATTACTTTGTTTGTTGGGGAAGGAAACACGAGACCGAACAAAATTGCTAGCGAAGTTTACATTTCAGGATCGACTGGTTTCACTTGTCTGCAGTAGCGGTTTCAGGCCCGAGAGGCAACAAGAAATATATGATTCACATGTGACGGTACGTGCTATAAGATACTTTTATTCTTTCTGGGTTTATATACCCTTGGTGGTGGACATGTTGAAACATATACACAAAGTTGTTGGCCGAAAAAAGTGGATCGACCTCCTCTGCCGCTCCCGCGGGCGACAGGGGAGGCCTCCCGCCGCCGCCGGTTCCCGTCCCCCAGTGGCGGAGCTACTCACAAAAGAATGGGCGGGCCAGTATGAAGAGAAGCCCAATATTTTTGATAATTATGACCCACATTTACCTTAGCCCGACCTATTGTAGCAAAACTTGGGCGGGCCATGGCCCTTTTTGCTACAACGTAGCTCCGCCAGTGGTCCCCCCTTTTCCTCCAGTCCCCTCGCCGCCGCTCAGGCGCACCGGCTGGCGAAACCTGCCTGGCGTGGGTGGCGGCGGGACGCCTCTCCCCTTCGTCATTTGGCTGGCACGGGACGACCAGATCGATGGAAGGCGCTGGGCTAGCGTGGGGCACGGCGGCGTGGCAGCGGGCGCTCCTGGCGGCGGCGTGCGGTCGGCGCGATGACGCTATGGTGGCGTTCTCGCGGCGCGGTATGTGGCTGTACCGCCATTGATGGGGCTCGTTGGTTTCGCTCTGGCGGCTAGCGAGGGCTGGATCCCGGGGCGGCGGCCCCGGACGGCGGAGGTTGTGTCGATGGTTGTGGTCTCGCGACGGGCGATGCAGCGGCCGCGGGTGGACGATCCATGCACAAGACGCTTGATGGAGGCCACTGGAACAGACCTGTGTGAAGTCCTGCTCGCGGTTGCTGCCGAGGCCGGCGACGGCGGCACTTTTCGGTGCCGTTCCCTTGTTGAAGGCATCGCTGTTGAGAAGTTTCAGGCCACTATCTGCTACCTCCGGGGGAAACCCTAGATCAGTAGATCAGATGACGGCGGCATTATTGTGTCGTTTTCCTCTTGTGGCGTCATTCTTGGAGGTGTACACGGGCTCGATGGACCAGTGGAATGAATAATTGGTGGAGCGGTGCTTCATCCTGCACATTAATGGTGGCGTTTCTCGTCGGCGTGGCGCGGTGGAGACTCGGCGCCCGATTTGTGGCAAGGGACTCGCGCAGGAGGGTTCCGTTATCAGGCGCCGTGGTGGCGTCAATGGCAGAGAGGCCGGGCAAGGTGGTGCAGCAGTACACACTGAAGATGGATTGGTGGCTGGTGGCTGTGGCGGCCTCATACCCGACAGGCGTCCTGGTTGAGGAGTGCGCCGGACTGATAGGTGCCCCATACCCGGCAGGCGTCCGGGTTGGGACCTCAGGTCTTAGATGTTTAGGTTTGGCTGCGATGTCTGTTTGGTATTAGACCCAGACTATCAGCGCCCCTTCATCAATTGGATAGGAGTAGCGACAGTTGTTGCATAGACGGTGGCTTTAGTCTGACTGTTGTATCACTTTGTAAGGTCTTATGAGAATAATTAATAAAGTGGCCGTATGCATCGCCCAGATGCAGAGGCCGGGGGTCCTCCTCCTTTTCTAAAAAAAATATACACAGAGTTGCATATGTGCAAATAACGATCGTTGTTCACTGAATTAATCTGCTACTCTGGCGTCGTGATGGTGTGACGTCGGTGGCCGGTGGCAGCAGTGAGCTTGCGGGTGCTGGGAGGATGGAGTGTGGCGTATGACGGGAGAAATCCTTCTTTGACTCTGGTCGGAGGCTGCAATGGTGTCGCCAACAGCGACCTTCCCCTTGTTGAAGGCGCTGCAGTGGTTCTGCTGTCCTGTCCTTCGCTCGACGTTTCTGCTCTGGTGGTGGCTGTTGGTGGCGGTGACCTGTCGACGACGCATGGTTTTTGTGGCTCGATGGATGGCTGGAAAGATGCATTTTTCTAGGATTTGATGATCTCCAGGTGAAAGCCTCGCATTGACTTTTGTCGGTGGTGGCGACGACCGTTTCCCTTTTTGGAAGCGTCGTCGAGGAGCCTCTTCACCTCCCGTCTTTTGGGTCTTGAGTTCTCCGGGTGAAAACCCGAGTTGAGGCTTTGGCCGAAGCAGCCGTCGACGACGTATATGCCGCTTTCCCCTTGGGGGTGTCGCCTTTGAGGTCCAGTCTTTTGTCTGGTGGCAGTGCCTTGTGTTTGTCTTGTAGTTTGGCGTCGGCTAGGCAAGTGTGTAGTCTCAGGGCCAGCATGGAAGCCGGAGCGGCAGCTCCGCAGTCAGTTGGTAGGTTGTCGACTTTGGTTGCTAGGGTGGCAGAGTCGTCGACTCGCCGGTGTGTGTTCTTTGTAAGCCGGAGCGGCGGGTCCGAATCATGTGGTGGAGTGTCAACTTTGGTTGCTAGCATAAGCTCGGACCCCATCGGCATAGTCGATGGCTACTATCGTCTTAGACCCGTCCGTATAGAATACGTCAACGTCTCCTTGTCAAACCGTTGACATAGTAGCCGATACCGACGGCTTTTCATACGGTCGTCGTGATAGAGTGGTCGTTGGCTTAAAAGGAGACGGAACGTCACCTGACGGTGCCATCATCAAACCCACCCAATCGGGAGGCGGCACGTGGCACCAATATGCATGGAAAGCCGATGGTTTTTCAACCGCCGTCGTGATATATCCACCTATGCCGACGACCCCGACAAAAAGCCGTCGGCATTATAGGTTATTCCGATAGTGTAGGGTGGCGGAGTCGTCGACTCGTCACGTAGGCGGCCTCAGAACCGCTGTGTATGTGTTCTATGTAAGCTGCAATGGCGGCTCCAAACACTTGTGGTGGGGTGTCGACTTTGGTTGTCTAGATGACAGAGTGGTCGGCCCATTCGATACGCAACCTGGGGGCTGGCGTGGCTAGTTCGCTTGTATTGGTTTTCGGCCAGTTTTCCTTATTAACAGGTTATTTCTCTTCTTATATATATGAAAAGGTAGAGCTCTTTCTGCCGGTTGCTCAATTTTTTCTTGGAAAAACCTTAGGATTTTTTTTGGAAAGAAAACCTTAGGACCATCACGTCAGGTACGATTGACACGCAGTCATAAATGCGAACCAATTTATGGTTGGATGGTTAGGGACAGTGGTCTCCCTAGCCCACCAGGGTTGAACTTCTGGTGCTCGCATTATTTCTGGATTATTTCAAGATTTCTGGCGATGAGCTTTTAGTGGGAGGAGATGTTTTCGTCGACGACAAGGCGCCTACGGTGACTTCGTAAATCTCAAGATGATATGCCGGTTCAGTCTTTTAGAGATGCTCATCGGGGTAGGTTGTGGGTGTATCAGTGTATGCGTTCATAGGGATGAGTGTATGCACGTATGTATGAGCGCTTGCGTTTGTACCGTGTTAAAAAAAAAAAGACGCGGCCATGGACAGAAGTATCCTATCGTGTTTCTGCTCCTTCACTTTCTGTATATACATGTATCGGAATCCAAATAAACGGACAGGGTTTTGTAGCGCATCTAGTACTCTAGACGTACTAATCGTGATCGGTCCAAATTTAACACATACTGTATATGCTAGGATGAGGTTGTCGACCCAGACGGCCGCCGGCAACGACAGCATCAGCCAGTGCTGCAGGGTGGTCCGACCTCCCGGACGACCTCCTCGGCGCAATCCGCTCCGGGAACACCTCCCCGCGTGACCCAGCGCGCTTTGCTGCCGTTTGCAAGTCATGGCGTGGTGCCGCGTCGCAGCAACCGGCAACTCCGCTTCTACTCAGCTCGCTATGCACAGGCAGAGGGGCGAACTACCTGTGCGGCCCCGACACAGTTGGGTCTTCTGTCTCCCAACAAAGGCGGTTAACATGCGGTTTCCTGTGTCCTATGGCTGTGGCTGGGTGGCGGGTGTCCGACGGCCGCCGCATGCTCACGGTCGTCAACCTCCTCACCAGCGCCAAGGTGCTGGTCTCACTGAAGCAGCGTGTGATTTCCTCGATTGGCCAACCTGATCCACCCTTGCTCATGGACAGGAAGTCGTCTTCTCTTGAGACCCGTCCTCCTCGAGCAGGTTAAGATGGCAACGGGGACGAAACCTATTGGGTTTTGTCTTCCCAAACCCATCCCCATGAAAAAATCGCAAGCCCGTCCCCGTCCCCATCCCCATGCACGGGGCTAGCTTTTTGCCCGTCCCCTAAACCCATCGGGTTTTCTAAACCCACGAAAAAATCGACATATTTAATCAAACATAACGACTGAAGCTCTACCGCTTAGAACTAGAACTTGATAGCGTGTTCTACCAACTTTTCACTAATCTAACACACTGAATTTATCTTTGGACAATGGAACAACTTATCTTCCAAGTAATGTTCTAGCTTAGATTTCATCCTAAAAGATGTTGGCCATTTTGAGCAACACGTTCATTGAAGAGTGACATAAGGATTGGAGCTTGCAAAGAAGAGAATGAGCAAGATGGCTGTCCATGATCATCATTACTCTCAAGATTGTACTTCTCGAATACGCTTATTGTAGTATTTTGATGGGGATGTCAGGTTTCGGGTTCGGGTATTGTTGAAACGGGTTTGAACCCGTGAAACATGTCGGGTTTTATACTTTACACAACAGCAACCCCACGGGGTTAAAAAGACGCCCATCCCCGTCCCCTAATAGGGTAAAAACCCGAAGGGATGTGGGTTTCGGGGCCCCATTGCCATCTCGACGAGTAGGTGCATCCTCGCTGCTATCATGTAAGAGTGGCCGTCCTAGGTTGCACTGTGCAAGGTTGGCATCCCGGACAGCGAGTGGACCACATATTGCTTGCCCAAGGAGATGATCTCGGATATCGCCTTCTGCAACAGTGAGCTATATTGCCTCATCGGTGGTGTGTTCTATGATCTCATCAAATTTTAAATTGGAAAGAAAGAAAACGGCAGACCAGTGGTCACAACACCCCACTGACTCGTCAATTAGCCCACGGATGCCAGGAAGTACTATGTGCTCAAACACTACATCATCGAGTTGTAAGGCAAACCTTCACTAGCGATCAGGCATTGCACAACCACGATCCTTTCTTCAGGGTCTTTAAGTTCATTGACAGGGATGATGACAAAGTTTACGAGTACAAGTGGGCAGAGGTGACGGATTTCCGTGACTACGCGTTATTCATAGGTCAAAAGTGCTCTAAAGAGGTTTACGTGCCCCGAGTACGGCGGTCTAGAGAGAAATCACATTTACTACTCAATTACCTACTTATCAAGAGAAATCAAGTTGCCGGGAGACGAGGTGTACTCGGTGGGGGGCGGGGACTGATGATGGTGAGTATATCCGTATGTATTGCAAGGAAGACCAAAATGTCAGACAGTGTGAGTAGTTGGAACGATGCCATGGGGCTTCATCCTCCGGATTTCTAGGCAATAGATTCTGGTGTCTGATTCTTCTTCTTTGGAACTCGTATATGATTAGTGACATCGATTACATGAGTCCCACAAGCCTTCTGGAACAAAGGCACAATGGCTAAGGCCTGTTTTTTATTTTTGATGGAAGGCCATCATGGCTAGCTTTATTAACTCAGATCAAAATTACATCGTTCACAAGGCTATTGACGACACATGCAGGTGGTTCATCAGTCCAACTATCTGACACTTTATTACAAAAACTAAACTTAGCTAGCTCATAAGGTGCGGTATTCGCCGCACCAAAACAATGCTTGAAGGTGACCCTCCCAATTGACGTAACAGTATCTAGACACTCCGCAAAGACTGCTGCCGATGCATCCCACCACTGTGTTTGTCCTGTGCAGAACTGAATGACTTCAAGGGAGTCTGATTCGGCCTCAACCGTATTAAAGGCTAATGATTTTGCAAATTGAAGGCCATCTCGCATGGCCCTAGCCTCCAAAGCCGTAGCATCTGAAGCACAACCATTGTATTTGCATTGAGCAGCTAGAAATTACCCCTTCTCGTCTCCGATTACAGCGGCCGTTGCTCCTGCACCCGCATCTTGATAAAAAGCAGCGTCAACATTTACTTTAGCAAACTTTGGGTCTGGCCTCTTCCATCTATGCTCCGTGTCCTCCCTATTTTGGTTCGACACTTTGTTATACCCGCCTGTAATTGCCATCAGTGAAATGGGCCATCTATTGGGAGGCGGAATTGTCTCATTGTGTGTGACCTGCCTACGGATCCACCACAAATACCAACATCCCACTGCTATGACGTCAATACTTCGAATAGTAGACATGAGGTGAAACGGAGTGGTTGGTAAGTTTAGCAAGTGTTCCAGAACTATTGATCCAGAGCGATCCACATGAAGGGCCGATCTGATAGAGTCCAAAATGCCTAATTTCTCCCACAATTCTTTCGCTGGAATGCAATCAAAAAGCAGGTGGCGCACATCCTCTGCTCCAATGTGACAGATTGGGCAGTCTCCACTCACCGGGATGTGTCTGTTAGCGAGTACAGACATTAACGGTACAATTCAGTGCAGAATTCTCTAGCAAAATATTTGAACTTCACGTGGGACTTGAAGATTCCATAGAATAGACCACACTGCCTGAGTCATAGAGCTTCCCGGTCTGCCCAGGGCAGTTGCATGCCCCCATATTTGTGTATCCACTCAATATGATATGCAGTTTTCACAGAAAACATTATGTTTCTATTCGGATGCCAGACGACAAAATCATCAAATGCTTGAAGGTGTAAGGGTACTTGCAAGATCCTTCGAACACCCACGGGGTTAAAATGGTCTTTATGCAATTGTTCATCCCACGTTTGGGTAATAGGATTAACTACTTCAGAAACCTTTGTTAAAATAGACTGATTCCGCGGAGTAATAATCATCCTGTTTGGGCTTGAAGGTATCCACGGGTCAGCCCAGATGTCAACATTTTCTCCCGTTCCTATTGTCCATATGTATCCGCGTTTAAAGCAAGCTAACCCCGCAATGATACTCTGCCAAGTGAAGGAAGATTCCTTTTTCGGCCCTGCTAGGAGAATGTTTTTGGGTAATACTTTGCCTTTAAAAGTACTATGTGCTCAAACACTACATCATCGAGTTGTAAGGCAAACCTTCACTAGCGATCAGGCATTGCACAACCACGATCCTTTCTTCAAGGTCTTTAAGTTCATTGACAGGGATGATGACAAAGTTTACGAGTACAAGTGGGCAGAGGTGACGGATTTCCGTGACTACGCGTTATTCATAGGTCAAAAGTGCTCTAAAGAGGTTTACGTGCCCCGAGTACGGCGGTCTAGAGAGAAATCACATTTACTACTCAATTACCTACTTATCAAGAGAAATCAAGTTGCCGGGAGACGAGGTGTACTCGGTGGGGGGCGGGGACTGATGATGGTGAGTATATCCGTATGTATTGCAAGGAAGACCAAAATGTCAGACAGTGTGAGTAGTTGGAACGATGCCATGGGGCTTCATCCTCCGGATTTCTAGGCAATAGATTCTGGTGTCTGATTCTTCTTCTTTGGAACTCGTATATGATTAGTGACATCGATTACATGAGTCCCACAAGCCTTCTGGAACAAAGGCACAATGGCTAAGGCCTGTTTTTTATTTTTGATGGAAGGCCATCATGGCTAGCTTTATTAACTCAGATCAAAATTACATCGTTCACAAGGCTATTGACGACACATGCAGGTGGTTCATCAGTCCAACTATCTGACACTTTATTACAAAAACTAAACTTAGCTAGCTCATAAGGTGCGGTATTCGCCGCACCAAAACAATGCTTGAAGGTGACCCTCACAATTGACGTAACAGTATCTAGACACTCCGCAAAGACTGCTGCCGATGCATCCCACCACTGTGTTTGTCCTGTGCAGAACTGAATGACTTCAAGGGAGTCTGATTCGGCCTCAACCGTATTAAAGGCTAATGATTTTGCAAATTGAAGGCCATCTCGCATGGCCCTAGCCTCCAAAGCCGTAGCATCTGAAGCACAACCATTGTATTTGCATTGAGCAGCTAGAAATTACCCCTTCTCGTCTCCGATTACAGCGGCCGTTGCTCCTGCACCCGCATCTTGATAAAAAGCAGCGTCAACATTTACTTTAGCAAACTTTGGGTCTGGCCTCTTCCATCTATGCTCCGTGTCCTCCCTATTTTGGTTCGACACTTTGTTATACCCGCCTGTAATTGCCATCACTGAAATGGGCCATCTATTGGGAGGCGGAATTGTCTCATTGTGTGTGACCTGCCTACGGATCCACCACAAATACCAACATCCCACTGCTATGACGTCAATACTTCGAATAGTAGGCATGAGGTGAAACGGAGTGGTTGGTAAGTTTAGCAAGTGTTCCAGAACTATTGATCCAGAGCGATCCACATGAAGGGCCGATCTGATAGAGTCCAAAATGCCTAATTTCTCCCACAATTCTTTCGCTGGAATGCATTCAAAAAGCAGGTGGCGCACATCCTCTGCTCCAATGTGACAGATTGGGCAGTCTCCACTCACCGGGATGTGTCTGTTAGCGAGTACAGACATTAATGGTACAATTCAGTGCAGAATTCTCTAGCAAAATATTTGAACTTCACGTGGGACTTGAAGATTCCATAGAATAGACCACACTGCCTGAGTCATAGAGCTTCCCGGTCTGCCCAGGGCAGTTGCATGCCCCCATATTTGTGTATCCACTCAATATGATATGCAGTTTTCACAGAAAACATTATGTTTCTATTCGGATGCCAGGCGACAAAATCATCAAATGCTTGAAGGTGTAAGGGTACTTGCAAGATCCTTCGAACACCCACGGGGTTAAAATGGTCTTGAAGCAATTGTTCATCCCACGTTTGGGTAATAGGATTAACTACTTCAGAAACCTTTGTTAAAATAGACTGATTCCGCGGAGTAATAATCATCCTGTTTGGGCTTGAAGGTATCCACGGGTCAGCCCAGATGTCAACATTTTCTCCCGTTCCTATTGTCCATATGTATCCACGTTTAAAGCAAGCTAACCCCGCAATGATACTCTGCCAAGTGAAGGAAGATTCCTTTTTCGGCCCTGCTAGGAGAATGTTTTTGGGTAATACTTTGCCTTTAAAATCCTAGCACAAAGCGAGTCCGGGTTCGTTATCAATCTCCAGCATTTTTTTCGCCAAGAGAGCAAGATTAAACGAATATAAATCTCAAAATCCCATCCCACCTTCACTCTTTGGAAAACATAGCTTCCACCAAGAATACCAATGCATCTTCTTGTTATCTTCTTCATCACCCCACCAGAATTGAGCTATTACATCTGTAATTTCTTTGCAAACGCCTTTAGGAAGACAGAAAACTGACGCAAATACTGGTATGGACTGAGCAATGGCTTTGAATAAGATCTCCGTGCCACCCATGGGTAATTGTTTCTCCATCCATCCTTTTATCCTCTGCATAACCCTGTCACGGAGATTTTTGAAACAGTCACTTCTGTCAGCACCAACCATGGCAGGTAGGCCGAGATATTTATCAGATAAGGCTTTCATATTTATATCCAACTCTTGACAAATTTCAACTTTCGTGGTCACATTAGTATTTGGGCTGAAAAAGATGCTCGATTTACCCACACTGATCATCTGTCCCGAATTCTCACAGTAGGTTTCTAGTACTTGTTGTAAGGAAGTTGCATTTAACACATCTGCTCGCATGAGAATAAGAGAATCGTCAGCAAATAAGAGGTGTGAAACTGACGGTGCATTCCTGCACACTCTGATCCCATCAATGCCACCAACTTCTTCTTCATACTGCAATAAACTAGAAAGACATTCTGCACAAATCAGAAATAGGTACGGCGAGAGGGGGTCCCCTTGCCTGAGACCCCTTGTAGGGGTAAATATATCCGTCTCCTGTGAGATAAATCTTACTTTGTATCTTAGTGAGCTCACGCAAGCCATCATTAAATCAATCCAATTCTCATGGAACCCCAATTTCCTCATCATATTTCTCAAGAGGATCCATTCTACTCTATCATAAGTCTTATGCATGTCCAGCTTGACTGCACACAATCTAGCAAGACTGTTCCTCGTATTCTTTATTTTATGCATACACTCATAGGCAATAAGTATATTACCGTGATCAATCTACCAGGAACAAAAGCACTCTGGGTAGGTGAATAATTTCAGGCAATATACTCTTCAATCTGGCAGCCAACATTTTGGAGATAATTTTGTAAAGCACATTACAAAGACTAATAGGCCGAAATTGAGTTACCAGTTCAGGTGCATCCACCTTTGGGATCATCACAATTGACGTATCATTCCACTCGGCAGGGATTTGACGTGTGTTGATAGCATGTAAGACTTCATGAGTGATGTCACTTCCAAGAACATGCCAATACTTTTTAAAAAATATAGCCTGTAACCCATCCGGCCCTGGCGCTTTTAGATCTCCAATACTTAACAGTACAACTTTATGCACATCTTCCGCAGTAAAAGGAGCCATCAACATATTGTTCATCTGATAAGTCACTTTACTATGAACTTTTTCCAATAATAGTGGATTTGTTTGATTAACTTCCGAAGAGAACATATTAGAGAAGTAATTCTGGACATGCGGATTTAAAGACGAATTACCTTCCAGCCATTGCCCATTATCATCCTTTAACCTTTTAATGAAATTCTTTTTTCTCCTAGCTGAAGCATAAGCCATGAAGAAACCTGTGTTCCAATCACCACTTGTCAACCATGTAGCACGCGAACGTTGCCTACATGCAATCTCCTCCAGCTCTAGCAAATATTCCACCAGTTCAGCCAACTCCTTCCTCTTCTCTTCATTTTCATCTGTCATAGGACCAGCCATCACCTGTTCCAACTCCCGTTGGGCCTTGTGTAATTGCTTCTTTGGTTTTTTAAGACTCTCTTGTCCCAATCATGGAAGCGTGCATGCATGCAAGTTTTTCATACAGGTTAGTTCCTTGGTTTGCTGAAACATGAGCCCATGCGTCCTGTACTACTTCAGGAAAAAAATTCCTTCAGCCAGTACGCCTAAAACCCCCTTATTCTTTGGTTAGGATCCACATGTCCCTGAATGTAATATTCAGTGTTCACAAGAATAGGTCTGTGGTTTGAATGATTGAACTCCAGATTTTCATGCTCTGCATGTGGGTATAGAATCGACCACTCGTCGTTTATTAGACCCCTGTCCAATCTCTCCCGTATTCTTCCTCTCCTCCAGGTGAACATATCCCCGACAAATCCCATATCCTAGAGATTGAAATCATCGATAGCATTCTGACATGTTGTCATATATTGCTTGGGGCGAGGATTACCTCCTTCTTTTTCCTATAAAAACTGTATTTCGTTCAGATCACCAACTAACAACCATGGCTGACACTGTGATTCATGCAATGCCCGCATACGGTCCCATGTTTTATGTTTATTCTCCCATCTAAACTCTCTGTACATACCAGTAACTCTCCATGTGTTATCACTTGTATCCGTGATCATCACATCTATAAACATAGGGCCAAGATCCAACCCTCTGAACCTTAAATTCTTTTTTCCAAAATAGAATAAGACCGCCCTTCCTCCCATTGCCATGGCACACAAATTTTTGGTCCATCTTAAGGCGGCGATGTAAACATTCAGCCGGATAGCTTTCTAGGTCAGTCTCCGACAAAAACATCACATCGGGATTTGACTTTCGTTGGACATCGAGCAAAGCACGGATTGCCGGTTCATTCCCGAGACCATTGCAATTCCAACTCAGAACCTTCATTGTTGCTCTCTCACGAATGAGCCGTGAGAAGACAGAAAAACTCCAACCCTGATACGTCCATTTTGCATCATGCTTTTATATCAGTATTTATTGCATTATGGGCTGTTATTACACATTATATCTCAATACTTATGGCTATTCTCTGTTATTTTACAAGGTTTACCATGAGAGGGGGAATGCCGGCAGCTGGAATTCTGGCGGGAAAAGGAGCAAACATTTGAAACCTATTCTGCACTGCTCCAAAAATCCTGAAACTCCATGAAACCTGTTTTTGGAATTAATAAGAATTATTGAGCGGAAGAAATACATCAGGGGGCCCACACCCTGGCCAGGAGGGTGGGGGGGCGCGCCCACCCCTACTGGGCACGCCCCCTGTCTCCTGGGCCCCCTGGTGGCCCCCGGTGTCCATCTTCTGCTATATGAGGGCCTTTACCCTGGAAAAAATCGTGGGCAAGCTTACGAGATGAAACTCCGCCGCCACGAGGCGGAACCAATCTAGAGCTCCGGTAGAGCTGTTCTGCCGGGGACACTTCCCTCCGGGAGGGGGAAATCATCACTATCGTCATCACCAACGATCCTTTCATCGGGAGCGGGTCAATCTCCATCAACATCTTCACCAGCACCATCTCCTCTCAAAACCCTAGTTCATCTCTTGTATCAAAACCACAAATTGGTACCTGTGGGTTGCTAGTAGTGTTGATTACTCCTTGTAGTTGATGCTAATTGGTTTACTTGGTGGAAGATCATATGTTCATATCCTTAATGCATATTATTACTCCTCTGATTATGAACATGAATATGCTTTGTGAGTAGTTACGTTTGTTCCTGAGGACATGGGTGAATTTTTGCTATTAGTAGTCATGTGAATTCGGCATTCGTTCGATATTTTGATGAGATGTATGTTGTCTTTCCTCTAGTGGTGTTATGTGAACGTCGACTACATGACACTTCACCATTATTTGGGCCTAGATGAAGGCATGGGGAAGTAATAAGTAGATGATGGGTTGCTAGAGTGACAGAAGCTTAAACCCTAGTTTATGCGTTGCTTCGTTAGGGGCTGATTTGGATCCATATGTTTAATGATGTGGTTAGATTTACCTTAATACTTCTTTTGTAGTTGCGGACGCTTGCAATAGGGGTTAATCATAAGTGGGATGCTTGTCCAAGTAAGGGCAGTACCCAAGCACCGGTCCACCCACATATCAAATTATCAAAGTACGGAACGCGAATCATATGAGCCTGATGAAAACTAGCTTGACGATAATTCCCATGTGTCCTCGGGAGCTCCTTTCTCATTATAAGAAATATTCCAGGCTTATCCTTTGCTACATAAAGGATTGGGCCACCTTGATGCACTTTATTTACTTTATTTACTTGTTACTTGTTACAATTTATCTTATCACAAAACTATTTGTTACCTACTATTTCAGTGCTTGCAGAGAAAACCTTATTGAAAACCGCTTATCATTTCATTCTGCTCCTCATTGGGTTCGACACTCTTAATTATCGAAATAACTACGATAGATCCCCTACGCTTGTGGGTCATCAAGACTCTTTTCTGGCACTGTTGCCGGGGAGTGTAGTGCTTTTGGTGAGTGGAACTTGGTAAGGAAACATTTATATAGTGTGCTGAAATTTTCTGTTACTTGTCACTATGAAAACTAATCCTTTGAGGGGCTTGTTCGGGGTATCTTCACCCCGACCAGAAGAGCAAAGAGTTTCTCCTCAACCTACTGAACTTTTTGAAAATATTTACTTTGAGATTCCTTCGGGTATGATAGAGAAACTGCTAGCTAATCCATTTGTAGGAGATGGAACATTGCATCCCGATTTACACCTTATGTTTGTGGATGAAGTTTGTGGATTATTTAAGCTTGCAGGTATTCCTGATGATGTTGTCAAAAGGAAGGTCTTCCCTTTATCTTTGAAGGGAGATGCATTGACATGGTATAGGCTATGTGATGGTACGAGATCTTGGAATTATAAACGATTGAAGTTGGAATTTCACCAGAAGTTCTATCCTATGCATCTTGTTCATCGTGATCGCAGTTACATATATAATTTCAGGCCTCGCGAAGGAGAAAGCATCTCTCAAGCTTGGGGGGGATTAAATCAATGTTATATTCATGCCCCAATCATGAGCTCTCCCGGGAAATGATTATTCAAAATTTTTATGCTCGGCTTTCTCCCAATGATCGCAACCTACTCGAAACTTCCTGTGCTGGTTCTTATATGCTGAATACTATTGATTTCAAATGGGACTTATTGGAAAGAATTAAATGCAACTCTGAAGATCGAGGTTCCGATGATGGTAACGAGTCAGGTATGACACCTAATTTCGATTGTGTTAAATATTTTATGGATACCGATGCTTTTCGTGGATTTAGCACTAATTATGGACTTGACTCTGAGATAGTAGCTTCTTTTTGTGAATCTTTTGCTACTCATGTTGATCTCCCTAAGGAGAAGTGGTTTAAATATAATCCTCCCATTGAAGTAAAAGTAGTTGCACCTATTACAATTGAAGAAAAGACTGTCACCTATAGTGATCCTATTGTTCCTACTACTTATGTTGAGAAACCTCCTTTTCCTGTTAGGATAAAGGATCATGCTAAAACTTCGGCTGTTGTTCGTAAGAGTAATACTAGGACTTATACACCTTCTGAGCAAATCAAAGTTGAACCTAGCATTGCTATGGTTAAAGATCTCTTGGATGATGATTTAGATGGGCATGTTATTTATTTCTGTGGTGGAACTGCTAATATTGCTAGACCAGATACTAAGATACATAGACGTAGGCATGCATGTTATTTCTGTTAAAATAGGAGATCATTGTTATCATGGCTTATGTGATATGGGTGCTAGTGCTAGTGCAATACCTTATGACTTATATAAAGAAATTATGCACGACATTGCACCCGTTGAATTAGAAGACATTGATGTTACCATTAAGCTTGCTAATAGGGATACCATTAAACCAATTGGGATAGTTAGAGATGTTGAAGTCTTGTGGGAGAAGGTTAAATATCCTGCTGATTTTCTTGTTCTTGGTTCCCCACAAGATGATTTTTGTCCCATTATTTTTGGTAGACCCTTCTTGAATACAGCTAGTGCTAGGATTGATTGTGAAAAGGATACTGTTACAATTGGCTTAGAGGGTATGTCTCATGAGTTTAATTTTGCTAAGTTTCGTAGACAACCTCGTGATAGAGAATCACCTAGTAAGAATGAGATTATTGGTCTTGCTTCTATTGCCGTGCCTCCTACTGATCCATTAGAACAATATTTGCTAGACCATGAAAATGATATGTTTATGAAGGAAAGAAGGGAAATAGATGAAGTGTTCCTTAAACAGGAACCTATGCTGAAACACAACCTTCCCGTTGAAATTCTTGGGGATCCCCCTCCACCAAGGGTGATCCCGTCTTTGAACTTAAATCATTACCCGATAATCTAAAGTATGCTTATCTTGATGAAAAGAAAATATATCATGTTATTATTAGTGCTAACCTTTCAGAGCAAGAAGAAGAAAGATTATTGAAAACTCTGAAGAAGCACCGCACTGCTATTGGATATACTCTGGATGATCTTAAGGGCATTAGTCCCACGTTATGCCAACACAAAATTAATTTGGAGGTTGATGCTAAACCAGTTAGAGATCCTCAACGACGACTAAATCCCAAGATGAAAGAAGTGGTAAGAAAGGAGATACTAAAGCTCCTTGAGGCAGGTATAATTTATCCCGTTGCTGATAGTGAATGGGTAAGCCCTGTCCACTGTGTTCCTAAAAAGGGAGGTATTACCGTTGTTCCTAATGATAAAGATGAATTGATCCCGCAAAGAATTATTACAGGTTATAGGATGGTAATTGATTTCCGTAAATTAAATAAGGCTACTAAGAAAGATCATTACCCTTTACCTTTTATTGATCAAATGCTAGAAAGACTATCCAAACACACACATTTCTGCTTTCTAGATGGTTATTCTGGTTTCTCTCAAATACCTGTGTCAGCGGGGGATCAATCAAAAACTACTTTTACTTGCCCTTTCGGTACTTTTGCTTATAGACATATGCCTTTTGGTTTATGTAATGCACCTGCTACCTTTCAAAGATGCATGATGGCTATATTTTCTGACTTTTGTGAAAATATTTGTGAGGTATTCATGGATGACTTCTCTGTTTATGGATCCTCTTTTGATGATTGTTTGAGCAACCTTGATCGAGTTTTGCAGAGATGCGAAGACACTAGTCTCGTCCTGAATTGGGAAAAGTGTCACTTTATGGTTAACGAAGGCATTGTCTTGGGGCATAAGATTTCCGAGAGAGGTATTGAAGTTGACAAAGCCAAAGTTGATGCTATTAAAAAGATGCCATGTCCCAAGGACATAAAAGGTATAAGAAGTTTCCTTGGTCATGCCGGTTTTTATAGGAGGTTCATTAAGGACTTTTCTAAAATCTCTAGGCCTCTGACTAATTTATTGCAAAAAGATATTCCTTTTGTCTTTAATGATGATTGTGTAGAAGCATTTGAAATATTTAAGAAAGTTTTGATCACTGCACCTATGGTTCAGCCACCTGATTGGAATTTACCTTTTGAAATTATGTGTGATGCTAGTGATTATGCTGTAGGTGCTGTTCTAGGGCAAAGACTTGATAAGGAATTGAATGTTATCCAGTATGCTAGTAAGACTCTTGATACTGCCCAGAGAAATTATGCTACTACTGAAAAAGAATTCTTAGCAGTTGTGTTTGCATGTGATAAGTTTAGACCTTATATTGTTGATTCCAAAGTTACTATTCACACTGATCATGCTGCTATTAAATATCTTATGGAAAAGAAAGATGCTAAGCCTAGACTCATTAGATGGGTTCTCTTGCTCCAAGAATTTGATTTGCATATTATTGATAGAAAGGGAGCTGAGAACCCCGTTGCAGACAACTTCTCTAGGTTAGAGAATGTTCTTGATGACCCACTGCCTATTGATGATAGCTTTCCTGATGAACAATTAGCGGTCGTTAATGCTTCTCGTACTGCTCCCTGGTATGCTGATTAAGCTAATTACATTGTTGCTAAATTTATACCTCCTAGTTTCACATACCAGCAAAAGAAAAGGTTCTTTTATGATTTAAGACATTACTTCTGGGATGACCCACACCTTTATAAAGAAGGAGTAGATGGTGTTATTAGACGTTGTGTGCCTTAGCATGAATAGGAACAGTTCCTACGCAAGTGTCACTCTGAATCCTATGGAGTACACCACGCTGGAGATAGAACTACACACAATGTACTACAATCTGGTTTTTATTGGCCTACTATCTTCAAAGATGCTCGTAAGTTTGTCTTATCTTGTGATGAATGTCAAAGAATTGGTAATATTAGTAGAGGTCAAGAAATGCCTATGAATTATTCTCTTGTTATTGAACCATTTGATGTTTGGGGCTTTGATTATATGGGACCTTTTCCTGCCTCTAATGGTTATACACATATTTTAGTTGCTGTTGATTACGTTACTAAGTGGGTAGAAGCTAGTCCAACTGGTAGTGCTGATCATAACACTTCTATTAAAATGCTTAAAGAAGTTATCTTTCCGAGGTTTGGAGTCCCTAGATATCTTATGACTGATGGTGGTTCACATTTTATTCATGGTGCTTTCCGTAAGATATTGGCTAAGTATGATGTTAATCATAGAATCACATCTCCTTATCATCCGCAGTCTAGTGGTCAAGTAGAGTTGAGCAATAGAGAGCTCAAATTAATTTTGCAAAAGACTTTCAATAGATCTGGAAAGAATTGGTCCAAAAAACTTGATGATGCATTATGGGCCTATAGAACTGCATACAAAAATCCTATGGGTATGTCTCCTTATAAGATGGTTTATGGGAAAGCTTCTCATTTACCTCTTGAACTTGAACATAAAGCATATTGGGCTATTAAAGAGCTCAACTATGACTTCAAACTTGCCGGTGAGAAGAGGTTGTTTGATATTAGCTCACTTGATGAATGGAGAACCCAAGCCTATGAGAATGCCAAGCTATTCAAACAAAAAGTCGAACGTTGGCATGACAAAAGGATACAAAAGCATGAGTTTAACATAGGTGATTACGTGTTATTATTCAACTCTCGTTTAAGATTTTTTGCAGGAAAACCTCTCTGTAAATGGGAAGGACCCTACATTATCGAGGAGGTCTATCTTTCTGGTGCCATAAAACTCAACAACTTTGAAGGCACAAGTCCAAGGGTGGTAAACGGTCAAAGAATTAAACATTATATTTCAGGTAATCCTATCAATGCTGAAACTAATATTATTGAAATTGTAACCCCGAAGGAATACATAAGGGACACTTTCCAGAATGTTCTACACTCCGAAAAGGAATAGGTATGTGGTACGGTAAGTAAACCGACTCCAAAACAACTCCAATGGCAATTTTTATCAGTTTTGGAATATTTAAGAATTTTAAGAAGAAAGAAGTAGTCCGAGAGGGACACGAGGCCTCCACGAGGGTGGAGGGCGCGCCCACCCTTACTGGGCGCGCCCCCTGTCTCGTGGACACCTCGTGTGCCTCTCGGTATCCGTTTTCTTGCACGTTACGTATTTTGGTCGGTAAAAATTCATTATATATACTCCCGAAGGTTTTGACCACCGTATCACACAAATATCCTCTGTTTTCATTTCGAGTAGTTTCTGTTTCAGATCTAGAGCATCATGGGTCTCCAAGCGCTCCCAAGGACAAGTTTTTCGAGAGGGTTATCAACCCCTATCTCGCGGAGGTGCTGCAACACCCTCAAACCATTGAGATGCGTGAGGGGGTGCTGCACATCCGCAATGTGGAGGGACCAAGGCGTACCGGAAGCGTGGAGACAAAGCTCGAAGCCATGGAGCAGCAAGTTTTCAAGTGCCAAGGGATGGTGGAGCGTGGACTCAACGCCAACCATATGATGATCACGGAGTTCACCAACAACCACAAGCTAGATGCCAAAGTCATTGGGGAGACCATCTTCAAGCTTCAAGAGAAAATCGAGCACCTCCAAGCCCAGATCTATGACCTGCAAAACCAGAACTGTGAGTATGAATATAGATTCCAGAGGATGAGTTTGGCTGCAGATTTAAGGATCCCGGAGACTCGATCATCCTTCTATGATGGTGAGCCTATGCCTTGGAAGATGGACGACAAGCCTACATCACCAACAACTCCTACTTCACCACCTCCAAGGACATAATTAAATGGGTATGGGCACTCCCCTTGGCAACTGCCAAGCTTGGGGAGATGCCCCGGTATCGTATCACCATCACACTCTTATGTTTACCGTTTCATTTAGTTCGATCCTTTTTAGTAGTATCTTGATCTAGTAGATTGAAGTTTTGATATCAAGTAGTTTTGAGTTTTGCTTTGTGATCTCTTTGTGTAATCGAGTCCGTGAGCTATCTATAATAAAGATTAGTGTTGAGTCATGGCCTTTGCTATGTTGATATGATCTTGAGGAAGTAGAGAATAAAATAGTTCATATTGATCGTATGGTTAGTGATGACTTCACACATAGAAAGTATGAGGCATAAAAGTTATTGAGAGTTGATAAACGTAGTTTTAGTCATTGTTGCAATTAATAGGAAGTGATAAGGAAAGAGAGGTTCACATACAAATATATTATCTTGGACATCTTTTATGATTGGGATCACTCATTAAGTATGACATGCTAAAAGAGTTGACGTTGGACAAGGAAGACAACGTAATGGTTTATGTTTTCTCACATCTCAGTTAAAGTATATTGTCATTGACCTTCCAAACATGTTGAGCTTGCCTTTCCCCCTCATGCTAGCCAAATTCCTTGCACCAAGTAGAGATACTACTTGTGCTTCCAAATATCCTTAAACCCAGTTTTGCCATGAGAGTCCACCATAGCTACCTATGGATTGAGTAAGATCCTTCAAGTAAGTTGTCATGTTGTAGGCAATAAAAATTGCTATCTAAATATGTATGACTTATTAGTGCAGAGAAAATAAGCTTTATACGATCTTGTTGTGGAAGTAATAAAAGCGATGGACTGCATAATAAAGGTCCACATACAAGGGGCAATATAAAGTGACGTTCTTTTGCATTAAGATTTCATGCATCCAACCCTAAACACACATGACAACCTCTGCTTTCCTCTGCGAAGGGCCTATCTTTTACTTTATATTTTTACTTTATGCTTGAGTCAAGGCGATCCTCACCTTTCCCTTTTTCATTTTATCCTTTGGCAAGCTCCTTGTGTTTGAAAGATCATGATATATATGTCCAATTGGATGTAAGTTAGCATGGGATATTATTGTTGACATCACCTAAAGGTGAATACGCTGGGAGGCAACACAATAAGCCCCTATATTTCTCAGTGTTCGGCTGAAACTCCATAACCACGAGTATTGCGTGAGTGTTAGCAATTGTAGAAGACTACTTGATAGTTGAGTATGTGAACTTGCTGAAAAGCTCTATTGTTGACTCTTTCTGATGTTATGATAAATTACAATTGCTTCAATGACTGAGATTATAGTTTGTTAGTTCCCAATGAGGTTTTTGAACCATACTTGACATTGTGAATTGATTGTTACTTGAGCATAAGAAATCATATGACAAAATCTATATATGTTGCTGTTATAAGAATGATCATGATGCCTTCATGTCCATATTTTATTTTTTTATCGACACCTCTATCTCTAAACATGTGGACATATTTTTTGATATCGACTTCCGCTTGAGGACAAGCGAGGTCTAAGCTTGGGGGAGTTGATACGTCCATTTTGCATCATGCTTTTATATCAATATTTATTGCATTATGGACTATTATTACACATTATATCTCAATACTTATGGTTATTGTCTCTTATTTTACAAGGTTTACCATGAAGAGGGGGGATGCCGGCAGCTGGAATTCTGGCTGGAAAAGGAGCAAACACTGGAAATCTATTCTGCACTGCTCCAAAAATCCTGAAACTCCACGAAACCTGTTTTTGGAATTAATAAGAATTATTGAGCGGAAGAAATACATTGGGGGGCCCACACCTTGGCCAGGAGGGTGGGGGCGCGCCCACCCCTACTGGGCGCGCCCCCTATCTCCTAGGCCCCTAGTGGCCCCCCGGTGTCCATCTTCTGCTATATGAGGGCTTTTACCCTGGAAAAAATCGTGGGCAAGCTTACGGGACGAAACTCCGCCGCCACGAGGCGGAACCTTGGCGGAACCAATCTAGAGCTCCGGTAGAGCTGTTCTGCCGGGGACACTTCCCTCCGGGAGGGGGAAATCATCACTATCGTCATCACCAACGATCCTTTCATCGGGAGCGGGTCAATCTCCATCAACATCTTCACCAGCACCATCTCCTCTCAAAACCCTAGTTCATCTCTTGTATCAAAACCACAAATTGGTACCTGTGGGTTGCTAGTAGTGTTGATTACTCCTTGTAGTTGATGCTAATTGGTTTACTTGGTGGAAGATCATATGTTCATATCCTTAATGCATATTATTACTCCTCTGATTATGAACATGAATATGCTTTGTGAGTAGTTACGTTTGTTCCTGAGGACATGGGTGAATTTTTGCTATTAGTAGTCATGTGAATTCGGCATTCGTTCGATATTTTGATGAGATGTATGTTGTCTTTCCTCTAGTGGTGTTATGTGAACGTCGACTACATGACACTTCACCATTATTTGGGCCTAGATGAAGGCATGGGGAAGTAATAAGTAGATGATGGGTTGCTAGAGTGACAGAAGCTTAAACCCTAGTTTATGCGTTGCTTCGTTAGGGGCTGATTTGGATCCATATGTTTAATGATGTGGTTAGATTTACCTTAATACTTCTTTTGTAGTTGCGGACGCTTGCAATAGGGGTTAATCATAAGTGGGATGCTTGTCCAAGTAAGGGCAGTACCCAAGCACCGGTCCACCCACATATCAAATTATCAAAGTACGGAACGCGAATCATATGAGCATGATGAAAACTAGCTTGACGATAATTCCCATGTGTCCTCGGGAGCTCCTTTCTCATTATAAGAAATATTCCAGGCTTATCCTTTGCTACATAAAGGATTGGGCCACCTTTCTGCACTTTATTTACTTTATTTACTTGTTACTCATTACAATTTATCTTAGCACAAAACAATCTGTTACCTACTATTTCAGTGCGTGCAGAGAAAACCTTATTGAAAACCGCTTATCATTTCCTTCTGCTCCTCGTTGGGTTCGACACTCTTACTTATCGAAAGGACTAGATAGATCCCCTACACTTGTGGGTCATCAAACCCCACCGAATCCAAAGCTGCTAACAATTTCATCACATCCAATCAGAGGACTGGATTTCTACTTCCTGAGAAATCTTCAAATTCTCCAAAATAGTATGCTCCTGCAATCAAATTTATTAATCAGAAAAAACTGATCCAATACGGATGACCATATGCAAGATACAGCCACAACCACGCAGTGGGGAGAGAGAGACCAGCCACGGCAACCTTACAACACCGTCCTAGGACTGCAAGCACCGACCCCCCGCCGCTGCCAAGGAGGCGGCCGGCGGTGGACCAGCGAAACCCTAGCTGCCCTAGGATCGCCCCTCACGAAAGAAAATGTTCGCCCTTGCATACTTACCCCCCCCACCGACAGCTCTTAGAATACAATGGCTATGGCCTGTTTATTGTTGTGCAACATGCATTGGCGGGGTAGGGTCTAAGCAGCTTGTTGCCGAAGATCGAAGGAGTTGTAGCATGTGAAAAATGCGGGTGCGAGAAGAATTTTCTTCTTCTTTCTATTTGTTTGATATATGTGTTTTTTTAGAAACTACGTATACTTGTGGCCCGCGTAAGAGACACTCGCGCCGCCTCCAGGGCGGGACGAGAGGAAACAAATCTCCACCGTCGGCACCCATTCCTCTGTGTCTCCCTCTAGACGCCGCAGGCTTACACCTCCAGGCAAAGCCTGCCGGCAGCAGGCGGCAGCGGGATCGTCCACTTTGCATGGCCCTGGAGGTGTGCGTGTGGCGTCCGCTGTGGTGGTCAATGCAGAGATCGCATAACTCCTCAGATCGAAGACGTCTCAGGCTGCAGCTACTTGTCGTGGCCGCTGCTACGGCGCTCAGTGCTCCGAAGGTACAACAACTGGTGGGTGGTGTACTTGGTGGCTGCGCTCGGCGGGTTCCATAGCCCGATCTAGGCGCTGCGCCTCTGCAGGCTCTGGTAGTGTTGCTCACGACGAAGAGTGGAAGCTGTGGCAGCGACCCGGGTCTCTTCTACAGCGATGGTGGTCATGGTGACGGCCACGCGGAGATGGAACACCGGGGAGGCAGGCCCATGGGATCCGGCGGCGGCTGTTCCACCATGGCTGCGAGGGCAGCATGGGGCCGACCATGGTGGTGGCGGTGGATCTGGGGTTCCCGACCTAGATCTGTTCCCCTCCAGCGGCGGTCCTAGGGTTCTTCTAGCGCCTGGACGGTGCTCTGCTTGATGCCGGCCTGATTAATCTGGCCATTGACGAGTTCTGGAAGGCTCCGCCGAAGATTTCTATTGGGTGCTTGACGCCTGTAGATTGCTGGATGGGATGGGATTTGGTGTACGTCCCCATTTCAGCGCGTGTGGCTTTAGGAGGACGTGACATGAACTTTTGTTGTCCGTCGACATTATGAGACATGTCGGTATTTCAATTTCCATGGTGAAGACAATGATGAAGAACATCATGGCGGCTGAGGTCAGAGTCCTAGTAATGGCGGATCGAGTCTTTGTGGCCATGAGGACTTTGCTTGATGATTCATGACTTGTAGCAGCGGCATCAGCAAGTGGCGGCGACAACACAGGCGGAGTATAAAGTCTTAGCTTTCAAGGTGAGAACCCAAGGCCTGGCCTTAATTGGTTGTGCCTGGCAGTGACCTTGTTGAAGGCATTGTTTTGAGAGTGCAGATCTTCTCTAGGGTGAAAACCTTAGATTTAGGATCGGGCGATAATAATGCATGTGCACTATTTCCTTTTTGAAGGCATCGCTTTTGAAGAATTTGGACATCAGGTGTTGTCTAGGTGGTGGTTAGGGCTGCGCTACAAGAAATTGATCACTGTAGCAGATTTTTTTCCTTTTGGCTGTGTGCGCCGTAATGATTTTACGGCATTGCATAGTTGCACAGGCTAGGTGTAATTAGTATCTCCATGATATTAATATATCCCCTTTAGAAAAAAGAAACTACGTACTTGTGCTAATTGGATTATTGAGCTATGCAATGTTTTTATTCGAGTATTTATGCATTTAGGGTCCTAGTCCATGACCATGCAATAATGACTAATTAGCATGGAAAGTGCAAATGGAGGATGGGGACATTGGTGGGCTTTATAAAAATAATAGTTCCAAATTGCAAAGAAAAATTGCACACACACAAATACATATATAACACAAGTTTTGGCCGTTTCTCGCGGGGGCCCTATATTTAACGGAGTAAAAAAATGCCTTATGCATTACCTCGAACACTTGATATGCACCTCAACGGTTTCTAACCAATTTGTGAATTTGGCTCGGCAACGATCTCGGTGGTGCGGAAGTTGAGGCTTGCCGGCGTGCGCTCACGCGGTCTGGGCCACCCACCGAGAGGTTGCGGTTGAGGTAGTCGATGCCGATGCCGAGGGCGGCGTGCAGGAACCGCTCTGCCTCCACGAACTTGGGGTTGAGCAGGAACTGCAGCTGCTCCATGTCGCTCGGGTACACTGCGATGGCGCCCTGCCGCCGCTGGCTACGCTGGCACCGTGGGTTTGTTACCAACGGGATCAATCTACTGCTTGAACTCGAGAGAATTACAGAGATACAAGGGTTCCTCGCACATGCCGAGGTCTGGATCAGATCGAGAGAGAGAGCTTGGGGAAGGGGAAGAAGGAAGGTAGGAGAAGTACAACCAGTTTTGGCAAATTACATTCGATGCCCCTGCAGCCACGCACGCTCTGACTACTTGTAGCAGAGACTTCCTAAGCGGGCCGGGCTCGCTGCTGGGCGTCATGGGACGTCCTCCCCTGTGGCGGCCTTGAGTGCATGAGTCAACCTGCTCCGCTCTCTCTTCTCTGCTCTCTTCTTTAGTCGTTGTGCCTCGGTCTTTAGGAAGGCCATGACAATGCTCCCTCCCCGAGATGCAGCATGCCCCCATGTTGGTGCTTCCGCGTACCTTCGGTGAAGAGCATGAAGTTGTTCCCAGGTAGCAAAGGTTTCTGGCAGTCTAGTCCAAAGAGTCTTGACTTGCGGAAGCAACTTCTTGCCTTGCCGCACCAGCCTCGCCTCCAAAATCTGCTCAGGTTGTCGCTTCTCATCAGCAATGAGCAGAACAGAAAGGTCAGTGCTCACCGGTGTTGTAGGCGCCACGGCTTTTTTCAGCTAGGACACGTGAAAAACTGGGTGTACTTGGCTTCCAGCCGGCATCTTGAGTTTGTAGGCCACTGCTCCCACTCGTTGAAGCACTTCAAATGGTCCAAAGAAACAAAAACAGAGTTTGTGAGACGATCTTGGAGCCACCGAAGTTTGAATGTGTGATTGTAATCGCAGATACACATTGTCCCCCACCTCAAACACTCGTTCCGATCACCTGCGGTCCGCAAACTTCTTCATTCTTTGACAAGCCATGTGCAAATGTTGTTGGATGAGCTGCTGCATAGTGGAGCGTTCATCCAACCATTGTTGTAAATCAGCTGGTGTCAATCCATCAGCATGTTGTATTCCAATGTGTCTGGGTCGCTGGCCATACATGATCTCAAAGGGGGTGCGGCCTACAGCAGAATGGAAGGACGTGTTGTACCAGAATTCTGCTTGGGACAACCACTGTGACCATTTCTTCGGATTTTGTTGGGGATATAATTATTAGGTATGACCCGCCCAGGAGGGGTCGGGTTATACCTATGAGTATTCTTGAAGCCCAAGACCAAGGTTGAAGATGACGGTTCAGTAAGGGCCCAAATCCTAGAGGCGACTTAAGGCCCGTAGTGATAAACTGCCATGTATGTGTGACTTGTGTTGTAAGACAGGAAATATTAAGAGACCGAGCCGGACACTGTCTATAAGCCGGCCGGGACTCTATAGAGCCGCTGGGCATCGACCTCTGTATATAAAGGGATGACCCGGCGGGGGTTCAGGGCAAGTAACATCAATTCAAGAGCTAGGTCAAGCGATTTGCTCCCTGGTTATCGAGACATAAGCAATCCCACTCAAAACTGGACCGTAGGCTTTTAGCTTCACCGTAAGGGGCCGAACCAGTATAAACCTCGTGTCCTTTGTCCTGATTAACCCCTTCAAGCTTCCTAGTTGCGATGGCTCCACGACTAAGTCCTTTCACTAGGACATCTGCCGTGACAATTCCATGACAGTTGGCGCCCACCGTGAGGCCAGCGCACGGTGGATTTGAGTTCTTGAAGTGTAGCTTCGAAGGGCTCAAGGGATACGCTGTGGGCCGGATGACCAAGAGTCGTCGCGGCAAGCTCTACATCGATGACGCAGGCTGGGGCCCCGAGGCTGGCTCAATTGAGTACGGGTACCGGGTCCCCTTCGGCGGAATTCAGGTCTTCATCGGCAAGACGGCGAGCCGGGACCTCAGCCAGACATCTACACCGACCTTGTCGAAATGGCTCAGCGCACGAAGCCCGCCCGGGCTCCGCCTGCTATGAAGCATGCCTTCGTGGGATGCATCCATGAAGGGCTCTCTGAAGGATCTGCATCTGGCGGTGAGACAGCCATCTACTCTGATGGCGGGTCATCCACAGGTGAGACAGATTCGTTGTATCAACTGCAAGACAACGAGCTTGGAGGCTGTTCCGATGGCAGCAGTATTCCGGATTGTTTCGAGCCGCCGAGCCGGGTTGGGATCTTCATGGCCGGCACACAACCTATCCAAGACTCCACAACTGCGACAGCCATGACCTCAGGGTCAGCAGCAGCCGGGGCAGGAGGCCCTGTGCGCTCACTGATACGTCTCCAACGTATCTATAATTTTTTATTGCTCCATGCTACTTTATCTACTGTTTTGGACTATATTGGGCTTTATTTTCCACTTTTATATTATTTTTGGGACTAACCTATTAACCGGAGGCCCAGCCCAGAATTGCTTTTTTTTTTGCCTTTTTCAGTATTTCGAAGAAACAGAATATCAAACGGAGTCCAAACGGAATGAAACCTTCGGGATCGTGATTTTCCAACCGAACGTGACCCAGGAGACTTGGACCCTACTCTAAGAAGCGCCAGGGTGGTCACGAGGCTGGAGGGCGCCCCCCCTGGGCGTGCCCCCCTACCTCGTGGGCCCCTCGGAGCTCCACCGACGTACTCCTTCCTCCTATATATACCTACGTATCCCCGAACGATCAGAACAGGAGCAAAAAACCTAATTCCACCGCCGCAACTTTCTGTATCCACGAGATCCCATCTTGGGGCCTGTTCCGGAGCTCCGCCGGAGGGGGCATCCACCACGGAGGGCTTCTACATCATCACCATAGCCCCTCCGATGAAGTGTGAGTAGTTTACTTCAGACCTTCGGGTCCATAGCTAGTAGCTAGATGGCTTCTTCTCTCTTTTTGGATCTCAATACAATGTTCTCCCCCTCTCTCGTGGAGATCTATTCGATGTAATCTTCGTTTTGCGGTGTGTTTGTTAAGACCGATGAATTGTGAGTTTATGATCCAGCTTATCTATGGAAAATATTTGATTCTTCTCTGAATTTTTTATGTATGATTGAGTTATCTTTGCAAGTCTCTTCGAATTATCTTATTTGGTTTGGCCAACTAGATTGGTAGTTCTTGCAATGGGAGAAGTGCTTAGCTTTGGGTTCAATCTTGCGGTGTCCTTACTCAGTGACAGAAAGAGTTGCAAGGCACGTATTGTATTGTTGCCATCGAGGATAACAACATGGGGTTATTATCATATTGCATGAATTTATCCCTCTACATCATGTCATCTTGCTTACGACGTTACTCTGTTTTTACTTAATACTCTAGATGCATGCTGGATAGCGGTCGATGAGTGGAGTAATAGTAGTAGATGCAGAATTGTTTTGATCTACTTGTTTTGGATGTGATGCCTATATACATGATCATCGCCTAGATATACTCATAACTATGCTCAATTCTGTCAATTGCTCAACAGTAATTTGTTCACCCACTGTAGAATACTTATGCTCTCGAGAGAAGCCACTAGTGAAACCTATGGCCCCCGGGTCTATTCTCATCATATCAATCTCCATCACTTTATTTACTTGTTTTACTTTTACTTTTTATTTTGCATCTTTATACCAAAAATACCAAAAATATTATCTCTATCAGATCTCACTCTCGTAAGTGACCGTGAAGGGATTGACAACCCCTAATCGCGTTGGTTGCGAGTAGCTATCATTTTGTGCAGGTACAAGGGACTTGCGCGTGACCTCCTACTGGATTGATACCTTGGTTCTCAAAAACTGAGGGAAATACTTACGCTACTGTGTTGTATCATCCTCTCCTCTTCGGGGAAAACCAACGCAAGCTCAAGACGTAGCACTCACTGGCTCAGGTGTTGGTGGATCTTACAGATAAGCTGACCACTCTGTTAACCGCCTTGGTCAACCCGGCGGACCAAGCTTGTCATGATGAGGAGGTGGCACAGTTAAAGTTGGATATGGTGCAGGCTAAGGAAGACCTAGCAGCGGAAGATGTCAGGATAACCACAGAGCGGGCAGCTCTGGATGCTCGGGCTCAGCAGATCGAGGCACAAACTTTCCGGCTTACGCAAGATCAGAACGTGTCTAATGAGGTCATGAGGAGAAGGCATCAGAAGACTCAGTCTTGACTCCCCAGTTTATGACGCTCGAAACCTCTTTCAGACACCAGGGGCAGGGCCCAGTAACCCACCGCGGCTCTCCCCGCGTACAGGTAACCCGCTGTGGCTCTCTCCATGCGTAGGAGCGGACCATGTTGCAACACCCGGGGACGGCGCGCCGGTTCAACCGCAGGTGATGGGACTTCCCCGCGTAAACACGGCGCCACCTCAGTATGTACCAACACCCCCAGGTCACTATTCTAACCCGTTGGAGAACATGATAGCGGCAGCGGCACGATTGGCGGCTCTCCCAATTGATGGTGATTCTCCGATGGCGGTTGAAACCCGCCGGGTTAGAGAACTTCTTCAGACGGCCTTGGCACAGCAGGAGGCGTACTCATACAGCCGGGATAGGATCCACTCAACCCCTCGTCCAAGCCGAAGCCCGAGTTATAGCAGGCACATGGATTCAGCGGCCGTTTCAAGCAACATCAGGCGCCGTGACCAGCCAGGTGGGCATAACCCGGCATGCCATGAGGCCTTTAACTTGGTAGATCAAGACAGAATACGTCAAGAGGCTAAGCGAGCGGCTGAGCAGGCGGATGAGCAGGTGGCTCAGTTGATGGCTTACCAGCCGTATCCGGCTTATCTAACGACTTCTATCGAGGTAGGTGTGGCCACCAGGACCGGAGGAGTCCCCTGTCTAGTGCCGGCTCTACGTAACGAGAGTTTGCCCAAAGACTTTAAGGGACCTAGGAAGGTGCCGAATTACACGACCGACTTACAGCCCGGGGCATGGATTGAAAGTTACGAGATGGCTATGGAGTTGTTGGAGGTCAGTGATGCTACAATGGCTAAGTACTTTACCATGATGTTGGATAGGACCGCCCACACGTGGTTGAAAGGCGTGTCACCTAATTCAATCAGTTCATGGGCGGAGCTAAAGGCCCGGTTCATCCAGAATTTCAAAGACACGTGCAAGCAGCCCATGTCGATTGTGGATGTGATGAATTGCAGGCAAGAGGAGGGCGAATCTACAACCCACTGGGTGCGCCGGGTTAAAGCCATAATACATTCATCTGATAAGATGGATGCCGGCTCTGCAGTCTTCATGTTGGAGAAAAATTGCCGTTTCTTGCCTCTGAAAGAAAAGATGGGGCAGCTCAAGCGCGATTTTAATGATATGGGCACGCTGATGGCGGCTCTAGTCAAGTACTCCGACTCTGATAGTACCAAGGATCCTGAGTCTGATGATGACAAGGCATGGAGGGGAAAGAAGGGCCCTCAGCACAACTCGGCAAATCAAGGAGGTAATAAACGTAAGGCTAACGATAGTTTGGATTTTGTGGCTAACACTAGTGCGCAGGGTAACAACCAACGACGCAAAGGGAGGCCACCTCCCCGGTCTGGCGGGTCAGGCCCCACACTTGAGCAATTGTTAAACGAGCCATGTCCGGGGCACGAGCACTCAGTAGAAGCTGGCTACCCAATTATGGAAGGACTGTATGATACATCTCCGTCGTATCTATAATTTTTGATTGTTCCATGCCAATATTATTCACTTTCATATACTTTTTGGCAACTTTTTATATTATTTTTGGGACTAACATATTGATCCAGTGCCAGTTCCTGTCTGTTGCATGTTTTTTGTTTCGCAGAAACCCAATATCAAACGGAGTCCAAACGGGATAAAAACAGACGGAGATTTTTTTGGAATATTTATGATTTTCTGGAAGTAAAATCAACGCGAAACGGTATCCTAGGTGGGCACGAGGTAGGGGGCACGCCCTACCCGCCCAGGCGCGCCCCTGACCCTCGTGGTCCACCCGTAAGGCGGTTGATGCTCTCCTTCTGGCGCAAGAAAGCTAATTTTACAAGGAAGATCTGAGCGAAAGATTCACCCCAATCGGAGTTACCGGAAGAAACGGTGAAGGGGTAGAATCTGCCAACACAGAGAACGCAGAAACAGAGAGATAGATCCAATCTCGGAGGGGCTCTCGCCCCTCACAAGCCATGGGAGCCAAGGACCAGAGGGGAAACCCTTCTCCCATCTAGGGAGAAGGTCAAGGAAGAAGAAGAAGAAGAAGGGGGGCTCTCTCCCCCATGCTTCCGGTGGCATCGGAACGCCGCCGGGGGCCATCATCATCACCGCGATCTTCACCAACACCTCCGCCATCTTCACCAACATCTCCATCACCTTACCCCTTCTATCTACAGTGGTCCACTCTCCCGCAACCCGTTGTACCCTCTACTTGAACATGGTGCTTTATGCTTCATATTATTTTCCAATGATGTGTTGCCATCCTATGATGTCTGAGTAGATTCCTATTGTCCTATCGGTGATTGATGAATTGCTATGATTGGTTTGAGTTGCATGTTTTATTATTGGTGCTTTCCTATTGTGCCCTCTGTGTCGCGCAAGCGTGAGGGATTTTCCGCTGTAGGGTGTTGCAATACATTCATGATTCGCTTATAGTGGGTTGGTGAGTGACTGAAACACAAACCCGAGTAAGAGGGATTGTTGCGTATGGGATAAAGGGGACTTGATGCTTTAATGCTATGGTTGGGTTTTACCTTAATGAATCTTTAGTAGTTGTGGATGCTTGCTAGAGTTCCAATCATAAGTGCATATGATCCAAGTAGAGAAAGTATGTTAGCTTATGCCTCTCCCTCAAATAGAATTGCAATAGCGATTACTGGTCTAGTAACATAGTCAGTTGCCTAGGGACAATTTCACAACTCCTACCACCACTTTTCCACACTCGCTATATTTACTTTAGTTGTGTCTTTATCTAAACAGCCCCTAGTTATATTTACGTGTTCTTTACTTTCTTGCAAACCTATCCTATCACACCTACAAAGTACTTCTAGTTTCATACTTGTTCTAGGTAAAGTGAACATTAAGCGTGCGTAGAGTTGTATCGGTGGTCGATAGAACTTTAGGGAATATTTATTCTACCTTTAGCTCCTCGTTGGGTTCGACACTCTTACTTATCGAAAACTATTGCGATCCCCTATACTTGTGGGTTATCACTGTACGATCATGAAGGCCTTCAAAAATTCCAACATGTTTGATGGTAACAATGGGCAGGGCGGCGGCTCAGGTGGCGGCGGTTTTCATGGCCCGGGCGGCGGGTCAAATCCCAATTTCCAAAATTCTCAAGGCAACCAAGGTGGGTATAACCAACAATCTGGCCAGCAACAGCAGCAAGGTGGATACCAGAGCAATCCAAAGCAGCTGAATAGTGGGAATATCATGTGTTTACCACCAGTTTATGTAAACGAGACCAGAAGCTTAATAAGAGAGATGTGAATGCGGTTGAGCTGGTAGTTCCTTGTTACTTGAGATGGTCTGAGCAGCCTATCATAGGGAGTAGGGAGGATCACCTTCCTCGGGTTGACAATCCAGGTCACTTAGCCCTGGTGGTGGCCCCTCAAGTGGGTGTATATAAATTCACCAAAGTACTCATGGATGGAGGCAGCAACATCTATATCCTCTATTATGAGACCTTCCGTCGCATGGGGCTAACTGATAAGAGCCTTAAGCAGTCCAACACTGTCTTCCACGAGTCATACCCGGTAAATCGGCATATCCAGTCGGTAAGATCGAATTGGAGGTAGCTTTTGGGGATGAATATGACTCCAGAGCCGAGAAATTGATGTTTGAAGTAGTCAAGATCAAGAGCCCGTACCATGCTCTGTTTGGACAACTGGCTTATGCCAAATTTATGGCACGACCGTGTTATGTGTACTTGCAGCTCAAGATGCCGGGTCATAAGGGAACCATTATGGTACATGGGAGCCGGAAGGTGGCCTTGGAATGTGAAGAAGGTGACGCGGCTTATGCAGAGTCGGTCTATGCAACAGAAGAGTTAAAATTCTACAAGGACAATGTTGACCCAGCGGATATGACATATTTAAAGAATCCAACCACAGAACATGAGCCGGTCATGAAGTTTAAGTCGGCCGATGATACTAAGCTTGTCGATTTTGTTCCAGGCGACTCATCCAAACAATTCAGTATCAGCGCTAATTTGGATTCCAAATAGGAAAGCGCGCTCATCGAGTTCATCTGTGAGAACCGGGACATTTTTGCATGAAACCTTCTGACATGCCAGGTGTACCGAGAGAACTCGCTGAGCACACTCTTAATATTGATCCAAAGTTTAAGCCGGTCAAGCAGTTTCTTCGGCGGTTCAACGAAGAGAGGCGGAAGGCCATTGGTGAGGAGGTAGCCTGGCTCTTAGCAGTTGGGTTCATCATCAAAGTATTTCATCCAGAGTGGTTGGATAACCCGGTGCTTGTGCTTAAGAAAAACGGCACTTGGCGCAGGTGTACACAGATTTGAACAAGGCTTGTCCAGCCGATCCTTTTGCTCTCCCTCATATTGATCAAATCATTGATGCTACGGCGGGATGTGAGCGTTTGAGCTTTTTGGATGCTTACTCTGGTTATCATCAGATCAAGATGGCAGTTAAGGACCAGGAGAAGACGGCGTTCATTACTCCATTTGGAGCCTTCTGCTATGTTTCAGTGCCCTTTGGGCTCAAGAGTGCCCAGGCGACTTACCAACGATGTGTGCAGAATTGTCTTTATAATCAAATTGGACGCAATGTTCATGCTTATGTGGATGACATAGTGGTAAAATCCAGAGAGAAGGAGACCTTGATTGATGCTCTCAAGGAAACCTTTGACAATCTTCGGGTTTACAAGATGATGCTTAACCCGGCTAAGTGTGTTTTTGGTGTGCCTGCAGGCAAGCTTTTGGGTTTTCTGGTTTCTAACAGGGGCATCGAGGCTAACCCGGAGAAGATCAAGGCCATCACCTCTCTGGCCAAACGAACATGTATCAATGACGTTGAGCGTTCGGCGGGTTGTATCGCTGCTCTAAGCCGGTTCATAAGCCGGTTAGGAGAGAAGGCCATGCCCCTATATCAAATGATGAAGAATATAGATAGCTTCACCTGGAGTGACGCCACAAACGCTGCTTTTATAGATCTGAAGAGACAGTTGGCTGAGCCGCCGGTTCTTGCTGCTCCCATTGACAAGGAGCCCTTGTTACTATATGTGGCTGCTAACACGTGTGCTGTCAGCGTGGCCATCGTGGTGGAGCGCAGGGAGGCTGGCAAGGAACACCTGGTTCAACGACCGGTTTACTACATCAGCGAGGTGCTGATTGAGTCCAAGTAGCGATATCCGCATTGGCAGAAGCTCGTCTATGGGGTGTTCATGGCAAGCCGGAAGCTTAAGCCATACTTCTTGGGCCACCCCATCACTGTGGTTAGTTCTGCCCCTTTGGGGGATATCATTCAAAACAGAGAGGCCACTGGACGAGTCGCCAAATGGGCCATTGAGCTTGGGCCTCATGGCTTAAAGTATGTGCCGCGCACAGCTATCAAGTCTCAAGCGCTAGTGGATTTCATCAACGATTGGACAGAGCTGCAGATGTCTGAAGAAAAGCCAGACAACATGTACTGGACAATTCATTTTGACGGGTCCAGGCAATTGGAGGGCTCGGGGGCTAGAGTTGTTTTGGCTTCCCCTCGAGGTGACAAATTTTGTTATGTGCTCCGGTTGATGTTTCCCTGTACTAACAACGCAACTGAGTATGAAGCCTTACTCCATGGTCTCCGGATGGCTAAGGAGATGAGCTTAAGCTGGGTAAGGTGCTTCGGTGACTCAGATCTGGTGGCTCAGCAGGTATCAGGCAAGTGGGATACTAAGGATCCTCTTATGGCGGCTTATCACCGTGAAGTCGATGCAATTGCGGGACACTTCAAGGGTTATCAGGTGGAGCACATTGACTGCAGAAAGAACGATGCGGCTGATTCTTTAAGCCGGCTGGGATCTCAGCGTAAGCCGGTGCCGCCTAATACTTTTTTGGATATTCTGCATAACCCTTCTGTCAAGCTACCCATAGAGGAATACTTGGTTGTTCCTGACCCAGAAGCACAATTGGTGGCGGCTCTTCATATCATTCCAGATTGGATGGTGCCATACCTGGCTTATATGACCCAGGGCGAGTTGCCTGAGGATGAAGCATTGGCCAGGCAGATAACCCGGTGGTCTAAGTCTATGACGATTATCAATGGCGAGTTGCATCATCGCAGTGTTACAGGGGCGTTTCAGCGTTGCGTCTCTCCTGAAGAAGGCCAAGAAATTCTCCGTGAGATTCATGAAGGGGATTGTGGTCACCATGTCGGGTCAAAATCCCTCGTGGCTAAGGCTTTCCGTCATGGATTCTATTGGCTGACGGCTCATGTTGATGCAGAGGACTTGGTCAGTAAATGTGATGGTTGTTAGAAGTTCTCAAGACGAGCTCATGTGCCGGCTCAAGAATTGAGGATGATTCCAATTACATGGTCATTCGCAGTCTGGGGGCTTGACATGTTGGGCCTTTTAAAAGGTCCAAAGATAAGAAGACCCACCTCTTGGTGGCGGTTGATAAATTTACAAAGTGGGTTGAGGTAGAGCCAGTCAGTAAGTGTGATGCAGCCACGGCGGTTCAATTCATGAAAAAGGTGATATTTTGCTTCGGCTTTCCACACAACAATATAACTGACAATGGCACTAATCTGTCTAAAGGCGCCATGGAGGAGTTTTGCCAACGTGAGCTTATTCGACTTGATGTTTCATCAATGGCTCACCCCCAATCCAATGGTCAAGCCGAGAGAGCCAATCAGGAGATCTTGAAAGGCATCAAGCCCCGGCTCTTGGTCCCCTTGCAGAGGACGCCAGGTTGTTGGGTTGAGGAGTTACCCTCTGTGTTATGGAGCATTAATACTACTCCTAACAGATCTACGGGTTATACACCTTTCTTCATGGTCTATGGAGCTGAGGCAGTTCTCCCTAGCGACATCCGTCATGACTCGCCTCGCGTAGCGGCTTATGTTGAGGCGGACAATGAACAGGCACGTCAGGATGCTCTTGACCTGTTAGATGAACAACGGGACTTAGCAGCAGCTCACTCGGCGATTTACCAGCAAGACTTGCGCCGATATCACAGCCGCCGGGTTAAGTCCAGAGCCTTTCAGGAAGGTGATTTGGTGCTCCGGCTCATCCAGGATCAAACTGATGCGCACAAGCTATCCCCACCATGGGAAGGGCCCTTTGTGGTCAGCAAGAACTTGAACAACGGGTCATATTACCTTATCGATATTCGAGAGCGCAAAGACTCACGTAAGTCGGAGGAAGAGACCCGCCGGCCGTGGAATATAGCTCATCTTCGGCCCTACAACACTTGAGCCATAGGCTCTCCTGATGTACATATTTTGCCAATGTATATATTATGATAAATAATAAAGCAGGACCTCTGTCCTTTTTTCCTTCCCTCAAGGTAAATTTGTCATTGTCATTGTCATTATTTTCTCACATGATCACTTGGGGGCTGATCACATTTGATCTGGCTTAGCCCGTTTGATCCGGCTTATGATCGTATTCGGATCTAGCCGTTAAAAATCATGATCACTAGGGGGCTTCCTGTTCAAACATAGGTCGTATTCGAACCAAAGAGAACACATCTGTTGGTACCCTTTTGATTGGCACACTGCCGAGCTCACTAGGGGGCTTCTTGATCGTATTCGAATCATAGCTTAACCCCTTTTGGGAACCGACTTTGATCGTATTCGAATCAGAGTCGTTAAAAAACTCTCAAGGTCATTAGGGGGCTTCCTGTTCAAACATAGGTCGTATTCGAACCAAAGAGAACACAGCTGTCGGTACCCTCTTGATCGGCGCAATGCCAAAGCCATTGGGGGCTACATGACAATATTCGAATCCTAGCTTAAACCCCTCTAGAACGGTTTACTGATCGTGTTCGAATCAGTGGCCTTGCAAATATTTGTTCTTTTTGATTTAAGTTGTCTTTGGAAACACCCTTTTGACTTGAGACTTTTTCTGAGGTTTACAAGCTTAAGTACGATTGCTTTAACTCGGCTCAATATTGACTGATGAGTCGCTGATCCATAAGCATCGTTGTACCTTTGAAATTTTTTGGTATCCAATGACTGGGTTATCAACCTTATCGACCGGGTCATATAAACCGGTGGTGTAATTCTAAAGTTATAAAGCATAGGATCATAGTTGTGTTTTTACAACAAGCTAATCTATGATTCTTTTTACATCCTTTTGACCCACCTCCTGTTAAACTGTCAATGGATTTTGCAGTCTGTTTTCACATGCAGGACAGTTTATAATGTTTGATCAAGCATACGGTAAGCAGATGAAAAGTAACACAGATGGCTTCAGCACGGTGGTTTAATGACATTAGCATTCAAACGTGCACGAGGGCATGGTCAAAATAAGGTTATTTCTATCCTATTATAGGACTCCCTGAGTCCAAATAATTCACATTGTTTTAAGTACATCTCAGGTATGAGCCGCCACGATAGGTTCACCTTCACGATTGGCCTGAAGCATCCGGGTTAGCCCTCTCCGCGCTTTCGCCCTGCTACCTTTCTTGGAAGGTTGATGATGACCAGTCAATGTTGTTTAAGGCTTCAAATTCAGCTTCAGCATCAACAAGGCCGGCCGGGTCAACTTCAGGAGCAAAGGTGTGCTTACGGAGTGGGGGAATCAGACTGGTCACTTCATAGTGAGGCGTTGGAATTCTCTGGTTCTCTCCATCGTAACCCGCCTGGTACTTGGTAAGATCCACTTCATCTGCTATCAAAGTAGCCACGGGGTGTATCTCTTTGACACAGGCGAGAAAGTCTGGGTCTTCGAAAGGAGTGCCATCTTCCTTCAGGCTTGGATAGCCGGTGGCAATGTCTGCCGGGTCTAGTTCTGGTAACCAAGCCTTGGCCCGGCTTAAAGCGTTTACCGCTCCGGCTCTTGCAGCTGACCGCCTCAGTTCATTATACCGCCGAGGGAGAACGGACAAATTCTTCAAGACCTCCACCAGGAGGGTTGGCACTTCATTTGACAGAGCCACCATGGCTAATGCATGTTGAGACCCGGTGTACAACTGTTCCACCAAAGTGTATACTGCCTTCAGTTTTGTCAGCATGTTTTGGTTCAAATTTGAGCTTCTGGGGCCTGTATAAACATGATCAGGTGAGTTAATCCCAGTCTTATGATGAATTGAAAGGCTTAGGTATGTAAAAACACTTGCATGGCGACTTACCAAAGATTGCGGAGACCATTTGCGAGACGTGGCGTTTTAAACCGGCTAACTCACCGGTGACTTCTTCCAGAGCCGCCTCCGCTTTTTCAGCTCGGTTAATCAGTGTTGTCTTTTCATCAACCCAGGCTTTCTTTTCAACCTCAAATTTTTTCTTCAGTTTTTCTTGCTCAGAAACGCTGAATTTGAACTTGGTGTTGGCTTTCTCAATTTCCAACTCCTGGGTTTCAAGGCGGCTCTTCAGATTAGTCACCTCAGATTCAAGTTGGCTCGTGGTGGCCTATACAAATACAGAATAAGAGTCAAGTCAATTGTTTATATAATGTTAAAGTCCCAAGCATTTTGCCAGCAATAACACTTGGCACTTGGGGGCTAATGTCCCAAAGAGTTTTCTTTTCCATGGCGGTTCATAAGATGGCGATTTATAAGAGTAAGTCCCAAGCATTTTGCAAACAATAATACTTGGCACTTGGGGGCTAATGCGTATTGCTGTTCAAGGACCCATAAGAATTTTTATATAAGAACCGGCTCAACCATATTGGTTAAGCCACCCCTTGGGGACTACATGGTAAGACGGAAATTTTCTCTTTTCTTTATGTTGCTAAGTTTGTTTCAAAGTCTACAGCATAAGCGTCATAAGCAGCAGACTTGAGGGCTGGCATACTAAAGGTGAATGAACAAAAGAGAACGGGTTATACCTCGAATTTTTGGTGCATCTGCTTCACCATGTCAATCTCGAGGTTCTGGCTGCTGTGCACTTGGCTCATGTAGCCAGAAAATATGTCTGCAATGCTCATATGAGCATAGTTAGCAACATCCATCTTGACTCGGCTCTAGTCCAGAAGTTCTTCCTTGGCGGGGCATTTGGCCAGCACAGTTGGCCTTCCCGGCTCAACATAGCCGGTTTTGGTGATCTCTACATCAGCATTGGAAGGATCATCTGTCCGGACCGGGCTAGGAACCTTGGGACTCTCTGATTCATCGACAGCTTGATCAGTGGGCAGGTCGGTAGCAGGGGGTGGTAAGTCTTGCGCTGGCTCTGATGGCGGCTCACGAGTAGTTAAGTCCGGCACGGTTGTTTCAAGAACCGGCTCAGTCGCAACTCTATCTTCAGCTGGTTTATTTTTCCTAACCCTTTTGCTGGCCTGGCTTGACCACTGCATCTAAAAGATTAATACAGATGCAAGGGATTAAGATAAATGCAAAATGTGTGGGTTATCATACCCTGGTGCAGTCTTGAAAGTTGGCAGATTGGGCTGTAGTGACTCACCGGAGGAAGGGGAAGTATCCTGATAATCCGAGTCAGAAGGATTGAGTGGTTGACGAAAGAGATCCGCCAGTGGGTAAAATTTATTTAAAACAAAAGTGACCTCATTCCGGCGTTTCCTTGGAGTGTTTGGTAAGCCGGAGGAGAGCTCCGCGTCCTTGCTGGTCCGGGTCTGCCTCTGGCTCTCATGAATTTGCCGCTTAAAAAGAAATTGACGATCATGATGAGATAAAGGATGAGAAAATCTTACTTTCTGGGTCACTCTGCAGATTTTCCGTCTTGTCAAAGGCTCGGAGTCGGAGGAAAGGATAGTTACCTCATCAGCCTTGTTATGGCTTGCTCTGGTGTCCTCCTACTGGTGATCAGTGTCAATAAGATGGTTAAAAAATAGGCCAAGGGAGTCAAGGGCTACCTCTGACTCAGAAGAGTCTGCTAGCCGTAGCAGGTCAGAAGCGGTAGCTTTCTTGCCCTTCCTTTTGGCGGCTTCTTTCCTGGCGGCTTTCTTTTCTTTTCTGGCTCTCTTGGCAGCTTCATGATCATATTTAACTTTCCAAATTTTATCACCTGCCTGCAAAGATTAATCATATTCATGAGTATGGGTGAAACATTAAGAAATTAAGATAATCATTTCATGTGGGCGGTTTACCTTTGGAGCCGGGTTATCTTTGCAGAAGGGGGCTAGGCCCACCTTGCCGCAGTCCGCCAGACTCTCATTAAGAAGAGACTTGGTCATATCATCAATGACATGGGCAGGTAAGTCGTCAGGGCTGTGACGCAGAGGATCATTCTTGGTGCCAGTGTATTCGCACATCAAGCCGGTGCGGTGGCTCAACGGAATAACTCGCCAGGCGAGCCAAACCCGGACCAGGTCAATACCAGTCAACCCGTTCCCCAGTAGAGCCTTGATCTTGGCCAAAGTAGGGGCAAGTGATTTACGCTCCATGGCGGTAATCTTGTCAGGCAGAGGATGATTGGTTTCAAGACGAAGGGCACGAAAGCCGGGCAGAGGATTCTCATCAGCCGGAGAGGTATCCTTGCAGTAGAACCATGTCATATTCCAGTCTTTGGGGTGGCTTGGCGGGTTAGCATAGGGAAAGATCATGTCCCTGCGGTGCTGGATCGAAACTCTGCCAAGTTCCAAGCTCTGTCCGCTGGCACATTCCGTCTGGCGGTTCAAGTAGAACAGTTATCTGAAAAGCAGCAAATTGGGTTCTTCACCGAGGTAAACTTCGCTGAACACTTGGAAGTTGCAGATATTAGACACGGAATTGGGTCCGATGTCTTGTGGGTGAAGGTCAAAGAAGTTCAGCACATCTCTGAAGAATTTTGAGCCGGGAGGAGTAAATCCCCGGTTCATATGATCTGTGAAAACAATGATCTCCCCATCTTTGGGTTGAGGAAATTCTTCATCCAGGTTAGGAGCAAGATAAGGCATGACTTCTTTTTTTGGCAGATAACCGGTCTTCACAAAGTCATCCAAAGTGCTGTCAGTGACAATGGATTTAACCCAGTTGCAAGAGGTAGGTGCCTTGGGTGCCATTCTGATTGAAAGCCTAAGACAAAGTAAAAGCGCCGGTTTAAATTTAAGCCGGGTAGGACAAAAATATTACTGTGCATATTCAAATTGGCGGCTTACAAAGGGGCCTAATGGTATAAGGATAATTATGTCCTGGTTAGTTAAGCCACCATAGGTTCTATAAGGTATAATCCGTCAGCACTATTTAAACCGACAGGGGTGGTTCAGATTATTAATTGAGCATTACTTCCTTAAACCTGTGATTTTGGATCAAACAAAGGTTCAGAAAATAAAAATTAATAGACCTAAAAACAGGGCGCAGAGGAGTTCATGTGCTATAATGGGGTTTTCTTACATGGAAAGGAGATCTACTGATAACCAAAATGGATGCGGAACACGAACCGCACAAGATCTATGGGGTTTTCTGGATCGAAAGAAGCCATGGCAAGAAGAACACAAGAACTTGGATGAACTGTGCCTAGTACAGAGGAACACGCTAGCCCTAGTGTAGATCTATGGAGCGGAAAGGGGAAGTACTTACTGCGGAAGATCTGCGGAGGAGGAATGCTGCCGTTCTCTGGTCAACGTCAGGTCGATGCAGCAGCCAAGCTCGACGGAGACGAGGTGTGTTGTGGCGATGGCGGCGGAGCTCCAGTAACATATGGGGGCGAGAGGAAGAAGATGCGGAACGGGGAGAATGAGAAGATACCTAGTCGGGTCTATTTATAAGGAAAAGACTGTTAAGTGGGCACGAAAAACGAGGAGGCCGAAAAACATAGTTATCCAACTATAAGGACGCCATGACTTTCGGATGGTCATTAAGACAAAGATCCATTGAGATACATTGGCCGAACCGCGTATTTATGGCAGATGACGTCATGGCGGGTTACCACAAAATCAAAGGATGACATCATGGTGGGTTACAAAAAGCTTCATAAGTAAGGAGCAGAAGATTTTTCTTAAGTATCGAAGATTGACATGAACCAGTTCAAATTAATCTGGGGCCTAATGTTGGGGATATAATTATTAGGTATGACCCGCCCAGGAGGGGCCGGGTTATACCTATGAGTATTCTTGAAGCCCAAGACCAAGGTTGAAGATGACGGTTCAGTAAGGGCCCAAAGCCCAGAGGCGACTTAAGGCCCGTAGTGATAAACCGCCATGTATGTGTGACTTGTGTTGTAAGACAAGAAATATTAAGAGACCGAGCCGGACACTGTTTATAAGCTGGCCGGGACTCTGTAGAGCCGCTGGGCGTCGGCCTCTGTATAAAAGGGACGACCCGGCGGCGGTTCAGGGCAAGTAACATCAATTCGAGAGCTAGGTCAAGCGATTTGCTCCCTGGTTATCGAGACATAAGCAATCCCACTCAAAACTGGACCGTAGGCTTTTACCTTCACCATAAGGGGTCGAACCAGTATAAACCTCGTGCCATTTGTCCCGATTAACCCCTTCAAGCTTCCTAGTTGCGATGGCTCCATGACTAAGTCCTTTCACTAGGACATCTGCCGTGACAATTCCATGACATATTTTCATGCACAAAACATCGCAAAAACGTCTCCAGGCACTGGTTTACCCGTTCCGTTTGACAATCCGTTTGTGGGTGGTACGCCGAGTTGAGATTCAGGGTTGCATCAGCCATTTTGAACAAGTTCTGCCATAGTCTGCTAGTGAATACCTTGTATCTATCCGACGCAATGACTTGGGGCATTCCATGAAGCTTGTACACATTGTTGATGAATGACTGGGCCACCAATAGCGATGTGAAGGGATGCTTGAGGGCGATGAAATGAGCATATTTAGAAAATTTGTTCACCACCACGAGAATCGTGTCAAACCCATGAATAGGGGCAGTTTCTTGATGAAATCCAGGCTGATCGTGTGCCAAGCTTCAGGTGGAACTGGCAAGGGTTGCAACTTCCCTGGGTACTTGACATGCTCTCTTTTAGCTTGTTGACACACATCACATGCTTGCACATATTTCTGAATATAGCTCTTCATCCCTGGCCTGTTAAATAACGCAGAAACACATTGATAAGTTGCTTCCACGCCCGAGTGCCCTCCAATTGCGCTGGAATGGAGTTCCTGCAACACAGCATCATGTGCTTCTGAGTGACTTCCTAGCCAGATTTTTCCTTGGTACCTAATCACTCCTTTGTCGAATGCATATCCTTGGTCGTTTGGACAATAACTTTTGTGCTAGTGGATCTTTCTCATAGCCTTCAACAATGATTTCCAGCCAACGTGGCTGCACTTATGTGATACTGTGCAACTGCTCATTGTGTGTTCGATGAGACAGAGCATCGGCCGCGATGTTTGACTTGCCTTGTGATGACCCGCAAGTATACCGGATAGTTGTAGCCTCTTCCGATAAGTAAGAGTGTCGAATCCAATGAGGAGCTAAAGGTAGAACAAATACCCTCTCAAGTCCTATCTGCCACTGATACGACTCTACGCACGCTTTGTGTTCACTTTACCTAAAACAAGTATGAAACTAGAAGGACTTTGTAGGTGTCAAAGGATAGGTTTGCAAGATAATAAAGAACACGTAAATAAAAACTAGGGGCTGTTAAGATAAAGAAGCAATAAAGTAAATATTAGTAGAGAGCTTTTTGTTACGAGAAATTTATTTGTCCAAGGCAATCGATAACTAGACCGGTAATCACTACTGCAACTCTATTTGAGCGAGAGGCATAAGCTAACATACTTTCTCTTCTTGGATCATATGAACTTATGATTGGAACTCTAGCAAGCATCCGCAACTACTAAAGATTCATTAATGTAAAACACAACCATAGCATTAAAGCTTCAAGTCCTCTATATCCATACGCAACAACCCCCTTACTCGGGTTTGTGTTTCAGTCACTCACGCAACCCACTATAAGCGAATCATGAACGCATTGCAACACCCTACAGCGGGAATCCCTCACGCTTGCGCGACACAGAGAGCACCATAGGACAACACCAATAATAAAACATGCAACTCAAACTAATCACGATCATCAATTAACCCATAGGACAAAACGGATCTACTCAAACATCATAAGATAGCCATACATCATTGGGAAATAATATATAGCGTTGAGCACCATGTTTAAGTAGAGATTACAGCGGGTAAAAGAGAGGTTACACCGCTGCATAGAGGGGGGAATAGTTGGTGATGAAGGCGGTGAAGTTGTTGGTGAAGATCGCGGTGATGATGATGGCCCCGGTGGCACTCCGGCGCCACCGGAAGCAAGGGGGAGAGAGCCCCCCCTTCTTCTTCTTCTTCTTCTTTGACCTTCTCCCTAGATGGGAGAAGGGTTTCCCCTCTGGTCCTTGGATCCCATGGCTTGGGAGGGGCGCGAGCCCCTCCGAGATTGGATCTATCTCTCTTTCTCTCTCTGTTTCTGTGTTCTGGGATTCTGCCCTGTCGCCGTTTCTTTTATATTCGGAGATACGTAACTCCGATTGGATTGAAACCTTCGCCCAGATTTTTTTCCAAAAATTAGCTTTCTTGCGGCCAAAGAAGGGCATCAACCGCCTTACGAGTGGCCCAGGAGGGTGGGGGCGCGCCCACCTGGAGTGGGCATGGGCCCCTATCTCGTGGCCACCTCGGGCACCGTCTTGCGTTGATTTTACTTCCCAAAAATCACAAATTCCAAAATAATTCTCTGTCCGTTTTTATCCCGTTTGAACTCCGTTTGATATGGGGTTTCTGCGAAACATAAAACATGCAACAGATAGGAACTGACACTGGGCACTGGATCAATATGTTAGTCCCAAAAAATAGTATAAAAAGTTGCCAAAATATATAAAATTTGAATAATATTGGCATGGAACAATAAAAAATTATAGATACGACGGAGACGTATCACCTTGCTTGTACACTATCTTGTACTGCAACCCCATAAGTCTGAGGAAAGCCTTCTATTGCCTTGGCGTGGTCACTCGCTGATCACCGAGATGAACCAGGCTACGCTGATCCGTGCATATAAAAAATTCTCGTGCTTGCAGATATGCCTTCCACTTCTCCACATCCATTAAGATGGCCAAGCATTCTTTATCGTCCGTTGAAAGGGATCGATTCTTCATGCCCAAGCCCTTACTGAGAAAGGACACTGATGCCCTTTTTGCGTCAATACCGCCCCCACACCCGTGTCGCAGGCGTCAGTTTCTAAGACAAACTGAACCTGGAAGTCCAGAAGTGCCAACACTGGCGCCTGCACAAGTGCCTGTTTCAAGGCATCAAAAGAAGCTGATGTCGCTGATGTCGACACAAAAGGGGTGTTTTTCTTTAGCAGACCAGTCAGAGAGCGGCTGATGATTCCAAAGCCATGGATGAACTTGCGGTAGTATCCTGCCAAACCAAGGAACCCCCGCAGTTGCTTCACGTTACTAGGCATGGGCCATTGTTGGACTGCAACTATTTTAGTTGGATACGGCGACACGCCATGCTTGCTAACAATGTGTCCCAGGTACTCAAGCGACTCCTTAGCAAACGTGCACTTGCTTTGTTTCACATAGAACTGATGCTCGCCCTACATTTTTAACACCTGATCCAAGTGCTGGCAGTGCTCTTCCAGTGTTTGGGAAAAACCAAGATGTCATTGGAGAAGGACAACACATATTTTCTCAGACCCGGGGCCAAAGTAATGTGCATGGCCGACTGTAATGTGGACGGTCCATCGATAACACCAAATGGCATGACCTTGAACTCATAGTGGCCGTTGTGGGTGCAAAATGTTGTTTTAGCTTCATCTTCAGGAACCATACGAATCTGGTGGTACCCGGCTCGCAAGTCCAACTTATTGAAAAATGTTGCACCTGACAACTCATCAAGCAACTCCTCGCCTACCGGCATCGGATATTTTTTCTTGATTGTGATGGCATTGAGCTGTCGATAGTCTACACAGAATCGCCATGTTCCATCCTTCTTCCAGACCAACAACACCGGTGCTGCAAACGGGCTACGACTAACTTGAATTATTCCTTGTTGTAGCATTGCTCTGACATGTTTTTCCAACTCATCCTTTTGTTGTGGCGAGTAATGATAGGGACGTACCGCAACTGGTTGAGCTCCTGGTATCAGGGGAATTTTATGATCATAGTCCCGCGCTGGAGGCAACCCTTTGGGCTCATCGAAACGATCCTTGTGCACCTCCAACAGTTGTTGAATTTGTGGCGGCACTTCATCTAAGTTTTGCTTATCAGATACATCGCTTAACTGAATTAGGTGTGACACAGCACTTGTCTGCATAAGCAATGAAAGCTGGTGACTATTGATTTCAGGACAGGAGGACACGTCGTCTTTGACGCCATGCAAAGTGATACGCTTGCCTTGGTGCCGGAAACAAAACATTTTCTTTTTCCAGTCGATCCACGTTGGACCCAAGGATTCAAGCCAGTCCATTCCAAGAATGACATCATAACACCCCAGCTTGAGCACTCGCAAATCACTTGCAAATACATGTCCTTGGCATGACCACACCGCTTCTGGAACCAGTTTATTGCTAGACATGAGCCCCCCATCTGCAATGGTCACTTTGGCCGCTGTCACCTCCACAGCCGGAATCTGAATCCGCTGCACCATTGCTTCACTAGTGGAGTTACTGGAGCTGCTCGAGTCAACTAACACTTGCACTTGATGCCCATTAAGCACAGCAAGCAAACGGATGGTTTTCTTTGCCGGCGTTCCTGCTGCAGCACAATCAGACAGGTGCATCAACCCATCGGTGTCGCTATCGGAACCTTGCTCGCCAGCATCTGTTTCCTCATCCAACTTGACATCCAACAGTAACAAGAGTTCTTCGATTAGTTGTAGGTGAGGCGAGGGAGTACATATATGTCCTCGATGATACTTCTCTCCACATTTGAAGCACAACCCTTTCTCCTTGCGAACTGCTTTTAGTGCAGCTAGCTTTTGAGCTAATTTAACTTTGTCATCTTCCACTGCTTTGTCCTCGGGCGAAGCACCCATAATGCCCTTGAACTGCCCTGTATTCTTGTGATCATTGTGCCCCAGAGAGCCTGTGACCACTTCGGTAGCGCGATCTTGAAGCAATCCTCACCTCCTCGAGCAAATCTTCCTGCGTTTGAGCAAGAGACAAAGCGGCATCAACAGTCCTCGGCTTGTGTAAACGAATAGCTGACTGAATTTCAGGTTTTAATCCTTTTACAAATTTGGTAACAAAAAATGTTTCATCATAGTTCTTGTTATAGACCAGCACCTTATGCATCAATTCCTCAAACTTGTGATGATACTCTTCTACTGTAGCCATCTGACTAATGCGCTCTAAGCTCTCTAAATGCTTATGGTACTTATCCTTGCCAAATTTTTGAGACACGGCAACTACCAACTCTTCCCGGCTATCAACAGTATGCATTGCCTCATAAGTCTGCAACCATAAGGCAGCATTGCCTCGAAAATGCAAAGTAGCAAAACTAGCCCGAGCTTCATGTGGAACAGCATACATGGAGAAATACTTTTCTGCTAACGTTTTCCACCAAGTAGGATTGTCCCCATCAAATTTTGGGAAATCCGTTTTAGGCATACGACCACCCGAATAGCCCAAGCAAAATCCAGAGCCATGAGTGTGATCAAAAGAATATGCACTGTGCTCCAAGTCGAAGGGAACTGGTGTAGGAAGGAAATTACGCTTTCCCTGCCCAGGGCAGGCGCGAGAGCGTTGTTAGCTCCAAGCGTAGTACCCTGGTGTTGATTGTAAACGCCGTGCCCGTCGGGCCGAGATGGGATAGGGGTCGTCGCCGGTAGTTGCTCTGCTTCCAGCACTGCCACCCGGGCGCCCACCTCTGTGATGGCCGACTGCAGCGAGCCGATTGATGTGTCGACCTTCGGCATCCAGCTCGCCATGGCCTGGATGGTCTTCGACATCGATTTGACTGATGCCGCGACCAACGCACTGGTCGTCTTCCTCTCCGCCAGGTCCGCGCGCATCTGGTCCATGGCGTCGTTCCTGATGCTCAAAATTCGAATCGCATGCACGGGATTTTACTAATCGCGAAGGATTCGCGACCAACCGACCAAACGACTCGAATCGCACCCCAACAAGTGCTCCGCCGCCGCCGCCGCACGCCGCCAAACAAGACCACGCGCCGGGAAAAAAATTGGGGATGATGAAGGACTGGCTCTAGATACCAATTGTTACCCGCGGGATCGATCTACTGCTTGAACTCGAGAGAATTACAGAGATACAAGGGTTCCTGGCGTCACACTGAGGTCTGGATCAGATCGAGAGAGAGAGAGAGCTTGGGGAAGGGGAAGAAGGAAGGTAGGAGAAATACAACCAGTTTTGGCAAATTACATTCGATGCCCCTGCAGCCACGCATGCTCTGACTACTTGTAGCAGAGACTTCCTAAGCGGGCTGGGCTCGCTGCTGGGCGTCATGGGACGGCCTCCCCTGTGGCGGCCTTGAGTGCACGAGTCAGCCTGCTCCGCTCTCTCTTCTCTGCTCTCTTCTTCAGTCGTTGTGCCTCGGTCTGGTTAGATAAGGGGGTGTTCCAAAGCCTATGCTCTACAGAATATTTTCCGACAGGGTTGTCTGTCTGCGTGAGGGCCACCACGAGGGCGACAATCTGCAGGACCGTGGCCAGCAACTGCAGCAGGAAAGCGCCATGCGCTGGAGCTATGGCGAGGGAGAAGAGTACGCAGTCGTGCTGTGCTAGGGAGAGATCGCGTGTTTGGCTCTGTTCAGGCTTGTCCGTGTATTTGTGCTGCAGGCTAGGATCTTGTGTGCACACAGCGTCGTACTTGCTGCTCGTCATGCTGCTGCACCGGAGGATCAAGAATATGGACGAGGTGCAGCTCGATCGTCGTGCGCTTCTCGTCGCCAGCATCATACCCGCTGCTTGTGTTGCTGCGCCGGAGCTCAAGAAGATGGGCGAGGTGCTGTTCGCGTCAAAGGTCGATGGCGAGGTCATAATGGAGCTTCATGTGAGTCGCTTGCTGGCCCCAAGGAGGTCACACAAGAAGTATCTCACCGAGGCCACATAAGACATAATCCAGTCGATCCACCGATGAGTGAAGCCTAACTTTTACATCATCTTTAAGGAAAATCCAATCAACCCGATCTTATGCCTTTGAGAGATCAAGTTTATAAGCACAAAAACTTTTTGTGGGATCTTTCTTCTATTTAATATGGTGAATACACTCGAAAGTCACTTGTGCATTATCACTGATCATACAACATTGTATGAAAGCACTTTAGGAAGGAGAGATAATATCATCCGAAACTAATCTTAGGCCCTGTTTGTTTGGGCTTTTGCTTCCGCTTCTGCAGCTTTTCCAGTTTAGCAAAAAAAGCAAAAAAGGCTCCTAAATAGGTGCTTTTTGGCTTCCGCTTTTTGGCTTATATCATCATATAACAATATTGATTCATAATTCAAAAGCCGAAGCAAAAAAGCCCCTATTTAGGAGCTAAGCTGCAAAAGCTCAAACAAACAAGAGGCCTTAGCCTATCAACAATGCACTTTGAAACACCTATGTAAATTACATTACATAGGCTAATGAGGCGGAAGGCCATATCTTTTACCCGGTTTGAACTTTGGGGATCATCACAATGATTGTGTCATTTACCTCAGGTGGCATAATACCAGAACAAAAGAGTTCCTTAACAGATGCGATCACACTATCCTTGAGAGTGCTCCAGTTTCGCTAGAAAAAAACATTTTGGGCAGGCCTGAGCGCCTTCAAAGGACCAATCTAAAATAGTGCATCCATAATCTCCTTGTTAGTGAACTCACCACACAAGAGATCATTTGTTTCCTGTGCAACAACAGTATCCACATGATCAATGATGCGAGTAGCATCAAGGCTGCTATCAGCAGTAAAAATATCCTCAAAATAACGAGTGGTTGCATCTCCCATGTCCCTCGTCTCAGTGAAAACATTATCGTTAACATCCTCCAGTTTTTTATACGGTTTTTCCTTGCCCGTCAAACATATTTTGCATGAAAAAAGTTTGTGTTCCGCTCCCTATCTTTAGACCACATAACTCGTGAGTGTTGCATCCGCATGATCTCTTCTCTACACAACAGCTCATTAATTTATCTGCGAATTTTCTTATTTCCATCCTATCAGCATTCATCAACATAAGCTCCTCATGGTCAAGGTGTGTCCTAGTTTTTCAATTTCTTTCACCACATTACTAAACTACTTACTCCATTGACGGAGTTTGGGCATGGTCTCGCAGAGAGCTGCATGAACATCACCGAAAGAATTATTTAAGCCATCGGACACCCAGGCTTGGGTGATGACCTCCACTAACACCGACTCCCTCTCCAACGTAACTTCGTATTGCCTGATCTGCGGTTTCTTAGGTTGATCATTTACCACCTCACTTGACAAAAGATGCGCAACATGCTCTAAGGGTGGAGAAGTCAAATGGTGTACCAAAGGATGATCAAACAAATTTTGCCAACCCGGACCAGCCACCGCTATATCCAACCTTACTCTGACATTTGCATTGCCACTTCTCATGTTATCATATGTGTATGGGACACAACTGAAACCTAAGTGAGAGAAATCACAAGTTTCTAGAACAGCATGATAGGCTTGCATTTCGCCCACCAGCCTACGAGTCAAGGAGAAGTGTTCAAAATCCCACATACACCCATTAAAGTCCCTATCACAAGCCATGGGAGATCAGACTTAGAGCATAAATCCTCCAACAATGTCCACATGATGTGGCTGTCCTCCACTCTTACTCCACCATAGACGAATGTGAGACACCATGGGGGCACATTTGGACCAGAGGTAACTTGGACATCAATGCGTCGTTGATTTTAAAAAAGGAGATCAATAGTGAGAGACTCATGATAATATAATGAAAGACCACCACTATTACCAACACTGTCAACACCTTAAAACCTTTGAATCCCATACGAGTTTGGTACCTTCTCATTTTACTTTATACTGGCGAGTTTCACAAAAAATATATTGGGGGAATACGACTGTACCATAGCCGCAATATCTTGAACTGGTCGGGAGTGTCCCACAACCTGGAAGTTCCAACTGAGTAGACTCATTTGTCTTGGCGGCGCTCCTCGAAGGAGTTCGCCAAAGATGACTTACTTTTTGGTTTATTGTTGTTTGGGTTAGTCTTAGACCTTTTTGGGTCCTATTTTGCCGATGGACTGGGCCGGACACTTTGCCCAGAAGCAGTTAATAGTAGATGACTTTTCGCATTAGGCAAAGGAGATGCGGCAGGAGATGTGTTCCCAAGTCCAGCCAACGCCCTCTTCCTGCTTGCGTCCAGCTCAGCACTAACCCAGCAGACTTGTTTGCATCAACATCCATCTCATTCCCACCAACAGCTTTAGCAGTAGTAGACCGTAAGGGCCATATTCACCACTACTATTCACACGAGCTGTTGATCACCATGTTGCACATAAATCCTTAAAGATCATTGCTGATGGGCGTGCACATTGTCATTGTGTTCTTTGTGCGGATGGTCTATATATCATATTACACATGACACACAATTTATATTATTTTCCTAGACTAACCTATTAAATCAGTGCCAATTGCTATTTTTTGGATGTTTTAAGATTTTCAAAAAAATCTAATTTATTGGGCTAACAAATCCAGAAAAAAATAAGCAAACATTTGGAGTCAAGAAGCATCCGAAGGCAACCGACATAGGCCAGGGGGCACCCAGGGGGCCCACGCGGCGGGGACGCATGGTGCGGCTATGTGAGCCCCCTGACCTCCGTTCCACCGCCTTTCGGTCCCTTTGTCCTTATACACTTTTGAATCCCTCGAGGATTTTATCACCCTATTTTTTACGCCGCCACATACCTCTATTTAATGACAATCCAACCTGAAGACTTTTTGTTTGGCGATACTTTACAAAACCCGGTGTGCATCGGTATCCTTCCGAGTCATCATCATGCTCACTACACCGTTGCTCCCATTACCGGTTTTGTTCTTTTTTTCGTTAACCTGTTCCGGCATCCCCATGATGTTGTCACCTGTGTCTGGCCAGACGATGATGGATGTCGTCACACCGAGAGGGCCCTAAGAGTATCTCTCAATTGTTAGAGGAACAAATCCCACTCTCGATCTGTCCGCTCACTTGTCAAATTTTCCGGTGAGCCTGAAAGTTGTTGCTATGATCACCTTGTTACAGATGACGTTTGAGCTACCCAAAAGCTCACCGTTTGGTAGGAAGTGACCAAGACACTCTCATGGTCTGAGGAACTAAAACACATGCTAACACTGTGTGTTATTACAATTGAATACAAACGATATTAACTCAACTGAAAACAAACAAGTTTGGATCGATTCAATAGATCATTCTTCCAACGTCATAATCTCAATGTTGTTGTAGGATCATCGTTATACTTAACAATATCCTAAGATCCGGAAAACATGATCACCAACAAGCTAGTCTTAGAGGCGAGACTAGAACCTTCATTTTATCTGTTTATCATTTCACACGTGCATATGAGTTTTCCGATCATAGCAGTTATAGCACGAAATATAAACTATTAATTATGAATACGGAAATATAATAATACAAACATAATTGCCTTTAGGGCATATTTCCAACGGTGCCTAGTAAGTGTGGGGGCGGTCGAACACTTCGGCGTCATTTCGGCGAGCAGCTTTGGGTCTGGCCGTGTGAAAGATGTGGAGGGAGGACAACTACGAGGTTGGGCTGGGAGGACAGGATGTGCGCTTGGCTGGAGGGGGGTCGATGTTGAAGAAGCAGGAAAGAGGTGGGGTGGGCGGGAAGAGGTCGACCGGCAGGGTAGCGCCGACCATGTAGGAAAGGGTGAGGGAACACAAGTGTTTGTCGAGGGTAGCGGGCGTGGTAGACTAGATGTAGGAAGTACTAAAATTCAAGTAATATTATTATGTAAAATTTATCACGTCCAACCAAGATTTACTAACTTTCATAACAAACTAAACCAAATTTATATTGAATTTAAATTTAACTTGGATATATTCCAAGTTGCCAAGGACGCATAAACAAACCTCACAAATAATATTTCTAAACACATGTCAATCGGAGGTGCTCCTTGCCTCGCGATGGGGCTCCTTATGTGTTTTCAGATGTAGTAAATATTTGTTGTCTACAAGCTTGGAGGATGAAGCCATATGGCATTATTCCATCCTCTGTTATAATAAATTATTCTATTCACACCATCTCAGAACATAGTGGATACTAGGGATCAAATCCTAACAAAACTAACTTAATTACATGATAAATCTCATTCAACCCATCACCGTCCAGCAAGCCTACGATGAAATTACTCACGCACAGCGGTGAGGCATCATGAAATTGGTGATGGAGGAAGGTTGATGATGACGAGGAAGGTTGATGATGACGACGACGACGGATTCCCCACTTCGGAGCCCCGAACGGACTCCAGATCGGCCCTCCCGAGAGAGACGAGGGCTTGGCGGTGGCTCCATATCGTAAAACGCGATGAATCCTTCTCTCTGATTTTTTTCTCCCCAAACGTGAATATATGGAGTTGGAGTTGAGATCGGTGGAGCTTCAGGAGGCTCACGAGGCAGGAGGGCGCGCCCTAGGGGGGGGGGCGCCCCCAACCCTCATGGACAGGGTGTGGGCCCCCCGACGTTGATTCTTTCGCCAATATTTTTTATTAATTACAAAAAGTTGCTCCGTGGATTTTCAGGTCATTCCGAGAACTTTTATTTCTGCACAAAAATAACACCATGGCAGTTCTGCTGAAAACAGCGTCAGTCCGGGTTAGTTCCGTTCAAATCATGCAAATTAGAGTCCAAAATAAGGGCAAAATTGTTTGGAAAAGTAGATACGACGGAGACGTATCAACTAGCTGCGTTGAGTCTGGCAGTGTGAAAGATGTGGAGGGAGGACAATTACGAGGTTGGGTTGGGAGGACCGCATGTGCGCTTGGCTGGAGGGGCGTCGATGTTGAAGGAGGAAAGAGGTGGCGTGGGCGGGGAGAGGTTGACCAGCAGGGTTGCGCCGACCAAGTAGGAGAGGGTGAGGGGACACAAGTGTTTGTCGGGGTAGCGGGCGTGGTAGACTAGATGTAGGAAGTACTAAAATTCAAGTAACATTATTATGTAAAATTTATCACGTCCAACCAAAATTCATAATAAAATAAACCAAATTTATATAGAATTTAAATTTAACTTGGATATATTCCAAGTTGCCAAGGACACACAAACAAACCTCACAAATAACAATTCCAAAAACATGTCAATCGGTGGTGCTCCTTGCCTCGCGATGGGGCTCCTTATGTGTTTTCAGAATGTAGTAAATATTTGTTGTCTACAAGCCTGGAGGATGAAGCCATATGGCATTATTCCATCCTCTGTTATAATAAATTATTCTATTCACACCATCTTCGGTATTTTGCTCTTCCATGCAGAACATAGCAATGAGCACACCATTATCTTCGATGAGTTGAGTTGAGTTAGCAGTGGAGTAGTTGACGTGGTTTTCCTCCCAATAATGAGGCCCCACATCCATCGGCATATGCACCGCCTTAGAACACATTGGCCCCAAGAACAAGACGTGGTCGTCGAAGCTTGTCACCTCTGCCCACTTGTACTTGTTGACATCGTCGGTGTTGGTGTCAACAAGCCCGAAGACCCTAAAGAAAGGCTCACAGTCGGGCATCCTTTCAGTCGCCACCGCCATCGACGGTTTTCCATGCAACTCGAAGATGTACCTATCGAGTGTTGACCAATTGTTGGACCGTGTGGACTTTTCAGTGGTAAGCAGATGGGTTGCCGTGATCACCGGCATGCCATCTCCTTTCATTCCGATTTCATATTGAATCTGTACGTCATTGTGTCCCTCGAGCGGACCCGTCCAGACACAGAGGTCACCAAGGGCAAAGAGCTCACCATTACAGAAGGCAATATCAATGATCGATTCCCATGCCAAAGTTCACCAAGGGCGTAGAGCTCAGCACTGCAGAAGCCAATGTTAGTGATTGTTGCCTCATGCCAAGGATGTGTAGTCCACTCGCAGTCTGGGCAGCCAACTTCGCATAAGGCAATGCCAGACCGATCTTTTAAGATGGCGACGAGGATGCAACCATCTGACGAAGTAGGGTCTTGAGAGAAGATGATTTTCTCGAAAAGGCAGTCATGTCGAGAGCATACCGAGGACGTGGAAATCGTCGAAACCATACTCTGCTTGGGGGAGAGCTTCACCTCAACGCCAGAGAAGAGGTTCACGACCATGAGCACGTGGCAGCCGAACGCCGCGACCCAGCCGCCGTCGTAGGAGCCGAGGTACAGCTTGTTGATCACCTTGCTCGGGGCACGGAAGGCCCAACTGTAGTCGGGGCCGCACAAGTAGCCCTTTCCCCTGTTTTTCCATGGGGAGAGGAGCAAAAGGGGGAGGGCGGGACGCACTGGCTGCCGCGACGCGGCGGCAGCGGCACGCCACGACTTGCAGACGGCGGAGAAGCCCGCGGGGTCGCGTGGGGATGCTATCCTGAGGCGAACCAGGCCAAGGAGGTCGTGTGGGAGGTCGGACCACCGCGCCGCCGACGGGTCGATGCCGCTGTCGCCCGCGGCCGTCTGGGCCGTCGTCGACATCTGTGTGTTTGGATCGGTCACGCTTACTACCAAGTACGCGTTGGTTTTAACTGGCTAGATCAAGCCTACAGCCATAACAGAACTGCGCGAATCAACCTGTGGTTGAGTTGGTTAGGTGGACAGTGGTATCCCCAACCCACCAGGGTTCAAATCCTGGTGCTCGCATTATTCTTGGATTTATTTCAGGATTTCCGGCGATGCGCTTTCAATGGGAGGAGACGTTCCCGTCGACGACGATGCGCCTATGGTGACTTCGTAAATCTCAAGATGATATGCCGGCTCAGTCTCTCGGAGGTGCTCATAGGGGTAGGGTGTGCGTGTGTGCGTTCATAGGGATGAGTGTATGCGCGTGTATATGAGCGCTTATGTCTGTACTGATGCTCAAAAAAAAAAGCCATAACAGAACTGCACCCGGACCTGCCCTTTTTTTGAACACACCCGGACCTGCCTGAAAAGTTCTTCTTTTACTAGCCGGACACGGCGCTACGGTTCTGCTACGTGCAGAAAACGTTATATTATTGGTTGCATATATATGCATCTATGCATGGCAAGTCACGAGACAATTGCCATGTTTCTGCATCCGATTCCAAACGCAGGGAGGAATTTATAGGGCGTATTACTCGTGATCGGTACAGATCAACACGCGGGCCAGGATGTCGACGCAGACGGCCGCCGGCGTCGGCAGCATCAACCGGTCAGCCGCGCGGTGGTCTGACCTCCCCGACGACCTCCTCGGGATGGTTATCCTCAGGGTCACCTCCCTGCACGACCGCGTGCGCTTCGCCGCCGTCTGCAAGTCGTGGCGCGCCGCCGCGTCGCAGCAACCGGCGCCTCCCGCCACGCCGCTGCTGCTCCTCTTGCCATGGGCAGGCAGGAAGTGGAAGAAGCACCTATGCGGCCCCACCCAAGGCGGCTAAGAAGTGGTTTCTTGGCTCCCACGACGGCGGCTGGGTCGTGGCGACTGACTTCAATGAGCTCACTATCGTGAACCTCTTCTCTGGAGACGAGCTGCCGCTCTCCCCCAAGCAGAAAACGATCTTCTCAAGAAGGTATCCCTGGCCAACATTGGAAGAACGGGAGAACAACTTAGAGAAAATCATCTTCTCTCAAGATCCCACCTCCTTGAACGGATGCATCCTTGCCGGCATCAAGAAAGATCGGTCCCATATTACGTTGTGCAGAGTTGGCTGCATGAAAGGCGAGTTGAGCACAGACCGGTGGCACGGGGAGAAGATCTCGGACATCGTCTTCTGCAATGGCGAGCTCTATGGCCTTACGGAACCCAACGAGTCACTGATTAAATTTGAAATAGGAATGAAAGAAGACGACACGCCGATGATAACGGCAGCCCACCAGCTCGCGATCCAAAGCCCCTCTAGAGCCAACAACCCTCCATCGCAAGCCAGGTATATCTTCGAGCTGCATGGCAAGCCGTCAATGGCGGTGATGGCCTCTTGGCTACCCAATTGCCATCCTTTCTTCAGGGTCTTCAAGCTCGTTAACACCATGGCTAGTGAGGTTTGTGATTATAAGTGGGTAGAGATGACAAGCTTCGGCGACTACGCCTTGTTTTTGGGAAGGAAGTGCTCTAAGACGGTGCACGTGCCGGTGGGTGCCAGACGACATGGCGTGGAGAGAAACCACATCTACTATTCCACTAAGTACGCACCATGGTATAAAGAGTACAAACCGCCATTGGGAGACGAGATTTACTCGGTAGTATCAGACATACACAATGGCAAGTACAGTGATATGTATTGCAAGGAAGACCAAAATACTAGTGCTTGGGGAACATGCGACTGAAACCCGGCTATCAGTTATGCTTACATTTTAATTTCAATCTGTTTTCCTTGTCTCCAATAGAAGTTTCAGAGCTGAGAGGCAAGAAGAATTACGATTCACATACATAGTCAGATAACTTATTTGTGTGGTTTACGTGTCCTTGGCGGCGGAGATGTTGTCATAGAGTAAAGAACTACGTTTCACATACATAGTCACACCTTAATTGTGTGGTTTATGTGTCCTTGGCGGTGGAGGTGTTGTCACAGAGTGAAGGTATCAGAGTCAATTTAGTCGTATCACACAGTATCGTGCTTCTAAATTCTAATCTTGTCCGTCATGTATTTGGCTACTAAGCAACAGTTTGACAGCTTAATTACGGCCACGCTTGATCCACTGTGAAGGATCCAGACCCAAAAAGCTCCAAAACATGTACCTGGGTCGTATGCGCAGGCGAAGCATGTGGTGTAGGAGGGTTGGCTTGGCTCGTCGACTCACGGCTCGGTAACAGGAACTTCGAAGATTGTGTCGCATATTTCATGTGCACATGACCTTGGGAGCCAAAATAGCAAAGAGTAGTTGCCTGCCTCCAGACACAAATGAGAATGATAAGAAGCCAGGACAAAGCTTCATTTAAATATTATAAAAACACCGACAGAAATCCGCATTACTTAGCCTGGAGCCTTCATGCAAATGCTTCAGGTTCCATTTGCTGACCACATGTATAGTTCAGCCTCCAGATCTCATAGGACCGTATCAACTGATGCGCTCATCACCAAGACAATCATATATAAACAATAACACATCATAGCATCAAAATCCAATTCAAACCTGGTCCTAAAATTTACTTACCTACAACAGGATTGAGTAATTCTTATTTTTCTACATCCAAGTGGTTCTGACTTCTGAGTAAAGAAAAGCAGATCAAACAAGAGCCAGACAAGTCATAGAGTTACTCCAACCGACCTTTATTACATGAACTTCCTGAAAGCCTTCAGCTATCTTCATGAACATAAGTAGTCTTTAACCCTTGCAGCATGGTCAGCGTCCATTTCAGAATGGGTCTGCAAGTGAATTCTGGGAGCTGACTCGATGCCCTGGGCCAACAGCTTCTTCATCGCTTCCAACTTCTTCTTTGCCCGTGGAAGCCTACCAGGCTTAAAAACGGCCATGTGTTTGCACTTGCTACATGCCAGTCTATCATACAGGTACACATCCTTCAGATTCACCGCTGCTTTCATGACACGCCTTACATAACTCACCATGTAATTTACAAAGCAAAAGATGACGAGCTTGGCAAGGCGGCGGTGCTTGAAATGTGGTCTAGGTGATTCCCACTCGACGCCCTTGTTCTCGCTAAGCAAGAGTTCCATCCTCCTTTTCGGATCAATTATCATTTCACACGGATGATCAATTACCTGCATTCCAACCACATATAGGACATAGGTAAAAGAAACATGTTAGTTACTTTTGCCACTCATAGGACATCTGTACTCCACAGGTGTGTGCAACCATGCAAGGGTAATAACAATAATAGAGCAACTCCTCAAACTAAAAAAAAAAAGAAAACAAGCTCTAGGTGACGTCATGTAGCAGAGTAACCCATAGAAAAAGAACAAGTGGATTTAGGTAAGAACATACCGACATGTACAACTCTTCAAGTGATGGCGCAGCTTCCAGAATGAAATTTGTCCACTTGAGATCAGACCCTTCAGGAATGCAAACTAGACTGACAATCCTTAGTCTGTGTAACGCAGATGCCAGCCTTTCGCTCAGACACTCCGGTTGAACCCAAATCTGCAACAACAAACACATAATATGATGTTCTTTAAAAAAGAGAGCTCATAATAGGATGAGTAGAGAACAAGTGAAGCCGGTACAAAGCAATCATCCCGACTTACCTTTTCGCATTTAAACCCCAACCGCAGTTCTTGTATGTGTGTCTCACAAAGTAATGTACTTAACATGACCATTTTGTGCCGACTAAGACCAATATTTGTGAGATTCAAAAACTCGAGCAGTGGGACATGACCAAATGACAGTGGTAGTTCTTCGAAAGTCATCCAACATGTGAACGTTGTCCGGGTGAGTCTTGGGAGCCACTTGAGTTCGACTTTGTAAAAACGGCAGTTGAGCATACTGAGCTCAGTGAGTTGAGCGTGTTCAACCTGGAGTGTTAAACGCTTCTGTGTGTCGCAATTGAGAAAACCTAAATATTTTAATCGCTTGCAAGTGACGAAGATGTTGGAGACGAAGTCAGAATCAACAAATCTCAAATTCTCCATGTAGAGGCGCGTCAAACCAGTAAAAGCATTCAGACACTCATTAAAAAATGACACAAACTGTGCCCCGTGGTTCAACACATCATCAAGAGTGCACTGTAGGCGATTCTTCACTGTCAAAACTGTGAATTCAGCGTTCTCAATCTTGTGTGTCGTCATGGCGCTGCCAACAGCATGTCCAATGGATATGGGGACATCACCTCTCAAGTAGAAGGTGGTGGACAGGAGGCGGATGGTGTCTTCCCCTGGACATCTGCGGGTGAGTAAGCTCTTTGTCGCTTCAACAGCAGCTGCATTGATCCGAACCAAGTCAGCATCAGAGATGTTGGAGTTGGAGCGAGAGACACCATCAGGCTGAGCATTTATGATAAGCCGGGGGAGCTTGCAAGAGAGCTGACTCCACCGTATGGAGAGGATGCTGGTTCTCGCAGCTTCACGGACATTGAGTCGGTCAAGAATGTTGACCAGAATGTCGCTGGGCAAGGTGCTGATTCTATCATCATCTCCGTTGTATTTCTGCATTTGGCATGGGAACAAATCAGAGTTGATTTCACACTAATCGCAGAAACGCACTCTTGATATTCTCATGGATGGAATTTTTATGTAGTACCAGGAGAGAAATACTTTATCCACAAAATAATTGCAATCGTGAAAGAAGCTATTTTGGTCCAGTCTCGAAGATGCCATTTTAATGCAGTCCAGAAGATACAAACTTGATAACTTTCACGTAAAAAAAAAATCAAGTTTTAGGGCCCGTTGGGAAGCTCTCCAGCTTCTTCAAATCCACATCTACAAGAGGGGGGGCTTCTCACCTTCACTTGGGGGAAGGGATTCTCTGGCGAGGATCTGCAGGCCCGTTCAGGAGTAGTTGGTGCGCTGCCGGCGGCGACCAACAGAGAGGGGTGGCGGCCGATGCAGGAGATGACCCCGCGGGGACTTCCGGCGGTGGCTGCGAGCGGCGATGGAAGGAGACCCGCGGGACGAGGCGGAGATGCGAGGGGCGGCGTGGCGGCGCGGCGGCCGGCCGGCGACGTAGCTAGGGTTGCGAGAGCAGAGGAGCTGCGCGTCGGGTGTGTGTAGGAGGAAGCAGAGGAGCTGGGCTTTGTTGAGCGAGGAAACGTTTGGATCAGGGTACTTCGGGGTGGCAATCTAGCTGTAATTGTGAGAACCTCCAACTTTTGTTTTTTGCCAAGCTGGCTTCTCGGAGCAGGGCTTCCCACATCGATTTTAGGAAAATTGGATCTTTTTGCCTAATTTACTTCTCCATTTGATCATTTGCCCCTCTGAAAGGCTATCAGGTGGGGGCTCAAGACCACTGTCATTGAGACAATCAAATGACAAATCATCAAATCCTTTATAAAATAGGGCAAATCATCAAATCCCCTCGATTTTAAGAAGTTGGCTCACGAAGAACCACAACGATTTTATGAATGGGCCTAGATGAAACAAAAGGACAACACGAACTCGCCTCCATGGCTCTGCTAAGATAATTCACGTTTTAGCAGCTTTTAATTTTAAGGAAGCAAAGATGCAGCTTTGATTAGGTTAAAACATATAAGTACATGCCTCTATTTTATTTTACTGCACAGAAAGTAAAAAAAATGTACGTTGGAAGAAGCAAATTTGATTCGGTAATACACAAAAGAGGAGCCTTGTTACAGACTCTTATCCTCTCGCCCTCGCCCCCGCGCCGTCTCACCCGCGGGCTGCTCGGGTGGCGCCGCCACCTCCCGTCCCCATCCCCCGTCCTCTCCCTTCTCCCCGCCGCCGCCTGCCGGAGCCGCCTGGGCAAAGCCCGTGGTGGTGGCTAGCTTGTTCGGCGTCGGCTCGCTCGTAAGCGGTCCGTGTCGGCCTTCGATCCTACTCCTCGTCATTCGGCCGTTACTGTCGTTGAAGGGTTGGTTCTTTCCCAACTGTGGCCCATCGCTCGTCTGCACGGTGCAGCAGGACCGACCTCGTCTCACGCCCGGTGCAGCAGGACCGAGCTCGTCTCACGCACGGTGCAGCAGGACCGACCTCATCTCGCTCATGGTGCTGCAGGACCGAGCTCGTCTCGCGCCCGGTGTTGCAGGACGAGTTGATGGAAGCCAGCCGTCTAGGGATGCGAAAGGTGGGACATTTCCGCTTGTCTCTTTGGTTGGGGTAGCGGCGGATCTCGGGTGTGGTGGTGTCTAGGTCTGGGATGCCGGCGCGGCGGCCCTTGTAGTGGTAGCGCGGTTCTATTGGGCAGAGCCCGTGGCTTGGTGCTGCCGGTTGGCCATGGCCGCGTGGGCGGCATGGTAGCCGAGGTGTGGCGTTCTGTGCGGTGAGTGTTCGTCGGGTGAAAACATGTTCTATCTTCAGAGGGACCGGCGGCGGCGAAACTCGTTCCCTTCTTAAAGGCGTCACCGTGGCTTTCATTGTTGTCGTGATGCTCCGGGGAAAACTCTGATCCTCCGATCGGGTGGTGGTGGCGCTCCGGTGTCGTAACCTTTCTGAAGGCGCCACCTTGGACCCCACGGTTTGTCGTATGCGGCTTCATCTCCTCGTGGTGGCATTAGTTCTAAGGGATGGTGTTGCTGCGCTCAACACCTATGTATCCTATCTTGGATGTGTGCGTGTGTTGTGATAGTGTGCGTTTGTACCGGATTGTTGATGATCTTTGCTTTATATATAAAGCGGGGCGAAAGCGTTTTTCGGTAACGTACCAGCCCAGTCCACTAGTGCGAAACATCGCCGCAATTGATGATAATAAAGTGTGAAGTACCACAGCTCTCTCCAACAGCATAGCACTTGATACAGATTACAGAGAATCAAAAGAAGTGTGGAGATCGTACCGCATGTTGATCATATGTTTTGTTCATCTGTAGCGATCATGGCCACGCTCATTGCCGCCCGGCTCCCAGCTTATGTCAGCGCCATGGTCTCTGCCCTTGTCCCTCCCTCTTTCCTTCTCGCGGTCTCTGCTCCGGCTTCGACTACGTCGCCCCTCTCCTCTGTGACCACTCTGTCTCTGTTCCTGTTTTCCCTCTCATCATATACGTCGCTGCTCCGGTCACTGGTCCTCCGTCGGCTTTCTCTGTCAAGTGGAACCTACAATGATGAAGTACACCAGTTCATGTATTCTGCTGCATTAATAAAGTTTCGTAGCATAACATTTTTATAAATGCAGACAGAAGTGCTCCAATGAAAATGATTTAATGACAAATTACTAGTACATATGAAGTAGTACAATCTAAACAAAGAACACGCATGGCAGGGTACAAGAAGCAACACAAGACAATATCAAGAGAAAATGACATAGGAATATTATTGTCATTGTTCAAAGCATATTGTTCGAAACAATATCAAAAGCAGGCAAGTGCAGCTAGAAAAACAGCAGGACAGGTAGTAAAACAGGGATAAAGATAGAAAGGAGGACAAACCATTGATTTAATATATGACTACTTTACAAAAAGAAACCCGTGTGAAGTCCTCTGCACGCTGGTTCAGTTTGCCGTAGTTGATACTTGATACATGATAGAATGATAGCTGGACAACCTTGCATTATTATGCAAGTGAATTTGGGAGCTACTTTGCATAGAATAGGTTAAAACGTAAAGGCATTCAAAGTTGACTATTAACATAAATTTGTTGGTTTGCCATGTTCCAGCATTTCGGCAGAAAACATGGAGAAGATCAACATTCCATCTCCATTGTTGGAGTACTTATTTGAATTAATGAAGTAGATTACGATCTGACATAGTTATTAACAATAATATGATTGCAAGTGCAGCTATTTAACAAACCGTACAAAGGGTGGGTCAAAATAGAGTCCTGAATTAAAACAGCATTCCATCTCTGCTGGAGCATTCACCCACCTAACAGTTGACAGGCCAGGCACCATTGTAGGTGCGTCCAAACCGCAGGTCGTGCAATTCTAAAAACATACTAATCAGCTAATGTGATATGCGTCCCAAAATATCACTATACATCCATTTAGCTGTAAAAAAGTAAACAAGTAATCTACCAGAAGCAAAAGAGAAACATCCATATGCATTTCACCTATAAGCAGGCAATCACGCAACACAACTGATAAAAGAGATTTAGTACTGCTCACTGCAAATCTGGATGAATAAATTCTAAGTAGCGCACTCAAGGACAAGCAAGCAATGACCCAAGCACAGCCAGGCCGGCCGCTAGGTGGACCGGGCCGGCGGCGACGCGGCGCTACGGGTTGGGCAGGATATCAGTGGGCAGAGCAGTCCGTGGTATGCAACTGGAGTTGCTCCGGTTAGCCCGGGGTGCCGGCCAGTGGCGGAGCTATGTGTAAGGCCAACTCCACCGCGCGACCCCAAACGGACGTCCGTTTTGTCCGGATTTTGTCCGTTTGGGTAGCGATTTGGGGTCGTGTCCGGGCCTGTCCTGGGATGCGGTGGCCGTACGCCCAGCGCGCGGCCGCATCCATTTTGCCCCATCCTGTCCGCGTCTAGTTTTCGAATGCCAAGCCCTAGTTCAGGCCAGCGGCTCCGGTTCACGCCGGCAACAGAGCCAGCGGCCTACACGTCCATCGCCGGCATCAGCCAGCGGCCGGCAACACAGCCAGCCTCCAGAATGAATAGTTCTCCTCGCCGGCAACACAGCCAGCGGCCGGCAACACAGCCGGCCTCCAAAATGAATGGTTTCTCGTCGGCACACTACCAGCGGCCCGACGGGCGGGCGACACCCATGCCAGCCTAAAAAAAACGGCCACGCCAATTGGACGACCTAGTTTAGGCCTTCGGCGTCGAGCATCTCCTTCTGCCTGGCCTCGAACCAGGCCCTTTTCTTGTCGCTCATCTTCGACAAGTCCACACTCATGATCGCAAGGGTCACCTCCTTCGCTTTGGTGGCGGCATTGGTGGCCTCGATGTCGAGTTGCCTCTGCCTGGCCTTGACGTTGTCGGCCTCGATGTCGAGCTGCCTTTGCCGGGCCGCCTCCTCCATGTCGAGCTGCCTTTGCCGGGCCGCCTCCTCCATGTCGAGCTGCCTTTGCCGGGCTGCCTCCTCCATGTCGATCTTCCTCCTCTTGGCCGCCTCCTCCATCTCAAGCTTCTGTCTTTGAAGGTCTAGGTATTGCTTCATTTGCTCGTCCTTGCTTTGCCGCTTCTTCTCGTCCCTCACATCCTTTTGAGACATCATGCCATGCAAAGTCTCATGCAAGGCCATGGATGAGGCGTCACGTATGTCGTCCACCTTGGAGTTGGTCTTGCCCCTCGGCCTCTTCAACGCCTCGCCATCTCCACCTCTGGCGAACTTGACCGTCTTCAGTCCTCTTTTCCTTTGTAGTTCACGGTATTGGTCCTTGAACTTAGGGCACATGTTGATGAGCGTCCAACAATGCGTAAGAGTGAATGGCTTGTCATTGTGCCGGGCCTTGAATGCCTCCAAAGATTGGAATGCCTACACCACATGATCAACAACAAAGTGAACATGCAAACATATACACGGCCAAAGTCTCATGGCCGTAGCAACGAAAGGGCTAGAAAGAGGAGATCATACCATGTCCCCAACGCCGAGACCACTCATGGGCCGTGCTTCAACGCTCTCAAATGCGGCGCAATACTTGTTGCACTCTTGTTGGATGAACAACCATCTTTTTTGAATCGAACTGATGCCACGGTTGCTTGTAATCTGGAAGGGCTCAAACATCTTCCTTTCATGGAATGTTTTGTGGACTCTCGTCCAAAAAACAATGCCCTTTTGTTGCGCGCCGGTCCTCGGATCTTGGCTAATCTCCATCCAAGCTTGGCAAATCAACTTGTCCTCATCTTGTGTATATGAACCCGTGCGAATGCTCTTCCTCTTCTTTTGTGCCTCTGCTCTTTGGGTGAGCTTGTCGATGAACAATGGCGCACCACTAATATCAACGTCATTGCTTTCTTCTTCTTCTTCATCACATTCGACATAGATGTCATCGTCTTCATGCCACGAGTCACCATGGTCATAGTCAGCACGGTCGTGCCCACCTTCATCGGGGCCGTACTCGGCGCGGCCATCCTGACTTTGGGTCTCATCGGGGTCGTAGGCACGACCATGCCCACCGTCGAAGATCACGTCCTCCATGTAGCGGTTGTAGAAGGGGTCGTCGACCGCTGGCGTTGGGGTTGGCATTTCATCAAACAAGACGCGGGGGGCCGGCATGGTGCCCGTGAACGATGCCCGTGCCTGCTTTCTTGGCATCTCGACGGACGGCCGCCCACCGCTGCTAGACCCAGGCGTGACGTTAAGGTCGATGACGGCTGCGGGGCGCGGTGTGGACGGCGCGAACGCGCCCACGTCCGGCGACCCCGAGAAACGGGCCTGGCCGTCGTGCCTTGGCGGAGGGAAGCAGGGCGACATGGGCGCGGTGCGCGACGTCGGCGACTGGCAGTGCGTAGGCCGGCAACCGACGAGCCTGTGCTTGCCGGGCCGACGGCCGCTCCAGGGAACCCGGCAGGACGGCTTATGCCAAGCATGAGGATGGCGTGCGCTTTGTTGACGAGGTCCTCCTTCTCGTCGGCAGCAGCCTTGCGCCGCGCGGCCTCCAGCTCCTCGCGCTAGGCGGCGAACTTGGCCGTGGCGGCATTAACCTTGACGACCGCTCTCCGTTCCCTCCTCTTCGCCGATTCCACGTCCAACTTGGCGATCTCCTCTGGCGTGCACTCCGATCGCGACTTCCTTGCCGCCTTCTTCTTCACCTTTGCGGGCGGGTCGACGGCCAGGCCACCGGAACCCGGCGGGGCGTCGGCCATGGACGGGGGAGAGAGGGGGCGGCGGGAGGGACGTGGGAGGGTTTGGGGCAAATGGCGCCAAATGGGCGTGGGGGGGGGGTTGGTTTCTCCACCGACGGGCGGGCCAGGGGAGGACAAGCGTGCACGTCCCGCCCGTCCGCGCGCTGTCCGTTTCGCCCCAAACCGAGCGCAAGTTTGGGCCGGGGATGGGTCAAAAACGGACCGAATCCGGACATTTGTCCGTTTGAGGCCGCGCGCTGGGCCGCCTCTTTTGTCCCTTTTACCCCAAACGGACGGGGCCGGACAGGATAGGATCGCGCGGTGGAGTTGGCCTAAGTCTGGGGGTGCTGTGCCCCCCCCCAACTTTGGACCAAACTATGAAGATTTTTTTAGGAAAGGGCTTAGATGAGATTTTTTTAGCAGTTTACACCCTCAAACACCCACGATTTAGCCTTTGGCCCCCCAGTAGTTCCTACCTAGCTCCGTCAGTGGTGCCGGTGACGGACACAGAGTGAAACCCTAGTCGCTTCTCCTATCCACTCTCTCCCCCGTGGAGAACGACGAGCACGTTCGTGGAAACTTTGGGAGGAAAGTAGGGACCTGTTTGTAATTTCGTCCAAGCGTAGTAGGGCCGTGGGCTAGCTCACGCGGGCTTCTATGCCACGTAGGTGGGCCCGTGTAGGTAGTCCAAGCCGGGCCGTTGAAGGCAGCACCTCCGTGGCGCCGCCGGGTCGACTCCGGAGACGCATCGCATTGAACAGAGGAGATCGATCAAGGTTTCCTTTTTTGCCTAAAAAAAGAATGAAAACACTAACGCCCACACGTGTGGGTGTTAGCCAACTCAACCACATGCCTCCATCGCCGTCCAGCAGTTTCTGCATGAATCTTCGCACGTTTTGGATGATTTTGTGTGCCACGTAGGACAAGGCGCGTGTGTAGTGTGTGAGAGAGTTCGCCCATACACCGGCTGCCTCCTCGTGGTCAACGGTTGCCACTCGGGGGCGTGCGGTGGAACTGCTTTGCGCCTGCATGCCACGCCCGACTCCGGTTGCCGTCAACCATGTCGCGCACTTCGCACCCCCTCCCCTCACAGTTCCATTTACTCCCCACTTCATTACTCGCACAAACCACCCTGTGGTTCAGTCGATTGGAAGAGAAGGCGAGAGGAGAAGGCGACGGCGGAGGCGGAAGAGTCGACGGCATTCGCGGCCGTCGGTGGGACTCGCCGGACCGGAGCGTCTTCGCCGGAGCGCCTGCAGATTGAAGGTAATGCTTCTTCCTATGCTCAAAATCCTTGCATGCATTTCTCCTCTCTCCTCCGTGGTCGATGCTCCGCTCGAGATTCATCGAGATTCAGGCGGGCTCGCGGTGCGCCGGTGTTCCCGCCGGCGGCGGAGTCTTATGCTTGCCGTTTTCGGTGGCATTGAGCAGTTTCGTCGCCGCCGCGGTGGCGGTCACGCCGGTGTGGTTCGGCCTGTCCGCAGCCACAACCTGGTTGTTCCTTGGGATTGGGCCATCGCTTTTCTGTCCGATAGTTGTGCATTGCCTCGAAATGCTATTTGCGATCAGTGCGGGGAGATTCTTGTTGATGAATTTCAGGTTATGATAGTTGCCAATGAACCCTAGATCTAGGTAGTTGTTTTTCAAAGTGCAGTATGAAGGTAGACATGGTAGTTTCAGTAACTATCTGCACTGTATGGCAACTAATTTCCTGATCGACTGTGATAGTTGCCACAAATATGTTTTCCATGTGGCAACTAATTTTGTGCACATGCTATGGCTGTTGCCATGCTGTAGGCATGGTAAAGTGTAGTAAATAGGTAGTCATGGCAGTTTCAGGAACTATGTGCACTGGATGGCAACTAATTTCCACATGAACTGTGTCAGTTGCCACAAATATGCTTTCCATGTGGCAAGTATTTCTGTGAACACACTATGGCTATTGCCATGTTGTAGACAGGATAATGTGGCCAATTCGCTATACTACAGACCCAATTTCGTGTTTTGCCACACTGACTTGTGATATCTGAACATATTTGGCCGTATTAAATGGCACCTCATTTTTAATATGACGTCAGTGTGTGAATTGCCATTACAGGTTGTTCAGTAGATGTTTTCAACTCTTTTTTGAATTGTTTTGCATTTTAACATGGCAATTTCAACCTAGCACATTTTGCATTTGAACACATGGCAACTCATTTTTGTATGAGGACAGGGTGTGAGTTGCCACATTATATGTTTGTGTAGTGGAAGATTTGTGCTTTTCTTTCGTAATATCTTGTGCTAACATGGCAACTTCAACATTTCGTTTTAAGTGCATTATGATCTGTACATTTTCCAAATGAAGCCAAGTGTGCGTGTGTGTTCATATGATATTGCCTTCACTATTTGCCACTTTCAATTGAGCCCATGTGGCAAGTACATTCTGTTAGGTGGCAACTGCTTACTTCATACTTTTCATTTCCACCTTGACAATTTGATTTGTTCTTAGCTCAGCAGAATGGCTCGCGGCGATCATCAAGACGATGATGATGATTTCATGGATGTACCGCAGCAGAATCGGGCAACTGGACGGACAAAAGATGGCGATGAGGTAACTGTCCACCCCCTCCTCCCCCCTCCATATGTTTTTGAATGTCACATTAAGTTTGCAATCGTCTGTTAGGAACTAAATTTTCATGACAGTGAAAACATGGCAACACATGATCATTTGTCTGTTTTGCAGAAGAAGAAACGTAATCGCAATAGGGCTTCACAGGAACGCCTGACTTCATTGACCGAGAGGTTTACCGACGATTAGAAGGGAGCTGCTGCTGAGATGGGTATGCAGGCTCTGATGGATGTCCGGTGCAAGAATCTAGGGAACCCTGTATGCGACTGGCTTGGTGAGATTTACGACCCCGCCTGCAGGGAATTTGTGATTCCGGGATGTGGAAGACTGTCGTTGGACGAGGAATTTGTGTTCTGCACTTTGGGTGTGCCCCGTGGAGAAATCAAAGTCCCGTATGATGTCAATAATAAGATTGAGGAAATGTTGTTTCCCCGTTTGTTTCATGGGTTGGCATCCAAGCCGAACACGACTTTCCTGGAAGATTCGCGGGCCATGACAACCCATGGCGAGGTTTTTAAGATGAAGCTACTCATGTACCTCATCTCAGCTGTTTTCGCGCCGACCACTTCTCTTCGCCCAAGCAACAAATGCTTCCCCATCCTGGTGAATGATCTATCTCTACTCCTTTATTTCCTTCAATCTTTTGTGCTCCGATGTCATGTGTAAGCTAGTCACTGCCAGTTATTTTGATGTTTTTTCTTTTGATTTCTAATGCGGTAACTTGTTGTCCTGAAATTTGTGCCGTGCAGGCGAAACTGAAAGATGTGAAGAACATGAATTGGTGTAAGTTCATTGCGGACTTCCTGCATGATGCATTCTCAAACAAGATGTACCAGAAGGGTTGTCGACTACATTTAATGGTAGTTTTTACCAGTCCTTTGCGAACACTCTTAACACCTTGATTTATGCATGGCAACCATGATGGTGACATTGTGGAAACTAACATCATAACAAGATGGCAACTACCATCATACCATGATGGCAACTAACACAGACAGATGGCCACTTTTTCTTTCTTTTCATGCCCTTCAACTTGATGATTGTAGGAACATACATTAGCTTGTTATTGCAAAATACCATGATGGCAACTGATATTTTTCCTTTTTAAATTGTTGTACATCAGCTCATGTATGTCGATTGTCTTGATCTGTCCACTGTGGACTTCACTGGGACTGGAGGCCCGCCACCTACACACAAGTTTGCTATTTCTGCGTGGACTTACGATGCTGTCAAGGCTGTGCTTACTACAGACAGGGTAACTGATACCAAATATGGGAAACTGCAGGTTAGTTCTGGTTTCTTTCTCTACACGGCATTCTTTCAATTTTGTTGCTGCATAACAAATGAAAAAAAATCCTCATATGGCAACCGTCTATGGCTAACAAGAGATGACTACCTTGTTAGCCATGGCTGTCTGCGCATGGTATCCATGTCTCAATCCACATGGCAACTCTATCATCCGTGCTGAAACTTCTATTCTCTTCCTCTTTTTTTAATTTGCAATACATGAACTGTTAGTTAGTGTTCATCATTTTCTCTCTTACATCCTAGCTGTTTTTTGGTTATTTCCAGCTGATGGACAAGCATGCTATAGACTACAGCGTCTTTGGGGGGCCTCAAAACGTTGGAAAGTGGATGGACGTGCACTCAGCTCCGTCTTGTCCTACTGAGGTAATCAAGGATATATATCTATGGTTGCTTTGGATTATTTTTGATCTTGTGCAAGTGACTCTAATATGTTGGTTACTGCTACTTCTTGTTTCATGCACAGGCGAGGGCACCTGTTGAGCATCTAATTGGGCAGTTTGCATCCGGAATGACCAGCTTGCTCGGGAAGTTGTTTGAGGGTTGGACGTCCCTTAATGGCTCTGATAGAGACGCGGTTGCAAGGCAGTTCACTACATTTGTTGCAGAACGGACACATCGGCCAGCTGGTTACCGTGGCCGGTATGACTACAACAGTTCCCAAGAGCTTCCTGACACACAAGATGAACTAGATGGAGATCTTGCACTCAACAAGGACGATGACGATGACATGGAGAACGTGCAACACGACACCGATGATGATGAACATGTTGAAGTTCGTGTAGGTGGTAAGAAGGGCAAGGCTGCACCAGATGTTCCCTCACCGAAGAAAGTCAAAGAACATACAACTGCGAGAGGCAAGGGGGTGTCTCCCTCAAAGAGGGGGAGTGTCGTTGTCAAAACCGGCCGATCTCGGGTAGCGGGTTCCGAACTGTGCGTCTAAGGCTAATGGTAATAGGAGGCAGGGGACACAATGTTACCCAGGTTTGGGCCCTCTCGATGGAGGTAATACCCTACTTCCTGCTTGATTGATCTTGATGATATGAGTATTACAAGAGTTGATCTACCAAGAGATCATAGAGGCTAAACCCTAGAAGCTAGCCTATGATTATGATTGTTGTCGTCCTACGGACTAAACCCTCTAGTTTATATAGACACGGAGGGGGCTAGGGTTTCACAGAGCCGGTTACAGAGAAGGAGATCTACATATCCGAATTGCCAAGCTTGCCTTCCACGCAAAGGAGAGTCCCATCCGAACACGGGACGAAGTCTTCAATCTTGTATCTTCATAGTCCAACAGTCTGGCCAAAGTATATAGTCCGGCTATCCGAGGACCCCCTAATCCAGGACTCCCTCAGTAGCCCCTGAACCAGGCTTCAATGACGATGAGTTCGTCGTGCAGATTGTCTTCGGCATTGCAAGGTGGGTTCCTTCTCCGAATACTCCATAGAAGATCTTGAACACAAGTATCGTGTCCGGCTCTGCAAAACAAATTCCACATACCACCGTAGAGAGCACAATATTCCACAAATCTATTCTGCTGACAACTTTTTATAGCGTGACATCACGCCACGGGCCGGTCATTATTCGAACCATTTTTCTCAACCAGCTACTGCACATATTGCGAGGCGGTTTCCTTGGCACGTCTTGTCGAAGCAGAGATCATGCCCCCTTATCACGGGATTCTCATCAATAAGTGCCATCAACACGGCGTTTGGGGAACAAGCGAGTTTATCGGGCAAGTGGGGAGACGCATGGTTTCTACCGTTTTTATAAAGAGATAAGGATTCCCCTTTTTTCACCCACGCCTTCTTCTTTCTCTGCTCATCCATTCTCCCTTGCTCGAGCCCCAGCGCCCAATTTCTCACCCTCTCCGCAAAGCCATTCCAAGCATGTCCGGAGCGGGAGGCAAGTGGATGGCCTCCTTCTTAAGGAGGAGGACATTATGAAGCTCCGGGAGGCCGGATACCTACACTACAAAAAAAATACACTTCCATGATGATACGTGTTTGTCACAGTAGGTTGCATTTTTTGTCATGCATGTACATCTATGACAAATTTATGACAGAATCAACATAGTCATACCTGTGCTGTCGTAAAAGTGTTCCATGACATTACCAAAATTATCATCACGGAAGTGTCCACTTCCATGACGATAAATCGCGCGTCACAGAACTACTTTCGTCAAGGGTGACCGACACGTGGCATCCACCGTAATGGAACGCTGTTAAGATACCGGGTCGGGTTTTGGATCCGATAACCCGTTAACAGCCCCGAGCAATGGGATTTTCCACGTGTAAAATCATCATTGGCTGGAGGAAACACGTGTCGGCTCACCGTTGGGATAGATGTCATCCACTCATTGGACAGAAGGCGCCTATGATACGTCGACACATGGCACGGCCCAACAGAGGCCCATTCTTGTGATAAGGCCGGCCCGTTTGACTTGGTCAAAAGGTGGCGGGCCGGCCCATGGAAAGCCTGTTAACGGCCTATTCACATATAGTCCATTTACAGCCTGCTAACCGAGGGCCCATTACGCCCTATCCGAATTAGGCCCAGTAGCGTCATCTGGGCCGTCCAATATGATTCAGCCTGTTTTAACTTCCGGCCCATGTGTGGCTCATGACTTCTTTCGGGCCATATCAGGACCTTTGTAACTCTTGGCCCATTAACGGCCTGTAATGAACAGTGTATCACTTTATACCCATTAACGGCCCGTTATTCCATTGGGCCGTTTCCAGCCCAAGTTATCTTTCGGCCTTCTTAGGGCCCATTGATTCTTGGGCTCATTTGCAGCATTCGGTTACATACGGCCCGTTCCTGTCATTTTCTGCTTGTGGGCCAAATTCAGCCCGTCGTTACAGTCGGCCCGTTTGCGGACCATTAATACGTTGGGCCGTTTTCATGTCAAAAAAAACCCGTTGGGCTGTTTTCATAGAGTTATCAAATATGGTCTATTAACGGCCCGTTATGGTCCACGAATAGTACGACCCATGATTGGCAAAATGATGATACGCCCCGTAGAAGGCCCATGGATCCTACGACCCATATGAGGCCCATGGATGGTACGGCCCGTAGAAGGCCCATGGACCCTACGGCCCGTAGAAGGCCCATTGATCCCTAAGGCCCGTATAGAAGGCCGATGGATCCTACGGCCCGTATAGAAGGCCAATGGTCCTACGGCCGAACGAAGGCCCATGGATCATACGGCCTGCAGGAGGCCCATGGTTACAACAGTCCGTGTGTTGCCATGATTATTTTGGCCTAGTTACCAAAAATAGGCTCTTGTGGCCACTAGAAAAACACAGAAAAAGAACTGCAGTCTCTACAAGCAAACAACTAAACAAGACAATAAGGAAATAAATAAGCAAGCAATCAAGGCTAGCCTATTACCACTATTACACATATTACATCCACTGGGCATCAAAGTTCGCCACCAGTGCAAATATAGGGAACAAAGCAGCATATTGCATACACTTGGCCGTCAAAATTGGCCACCAGTGCAAATAAACGGGGCAGCAAAACAAGAGCATAACTGAAACAACTTCAGAAGAGCTCAAGAAACGTTATCCTGTGTATCCACCATGCTGGCAATAAGCTTAGCACGCTGATTAGCTTTTGTCCTGTTTCGTGCTAAAATCCTCCAACGCTTGCTGTTGCACCAGAAAGTATGCATCTGAATGCTCCAGGGACTTCTGCAGTCCTTCCGCTTCTTATCGCAGCACAGCTGATCGATGTCTTTCAGCTTGTAGTTGAGACTCAAGAAACCGAATTGATTCAGACAGTGAGTTTGAATAGCTTGTGCATGCGGTAGTGGCTAGTAACTCGAACACTAAACCAAGACATGACTTTGGGGTTGTCTCGCTGTCTTCAAGATAGTCTTCCTTCGCTGTTTTATCAGCTTTGTTGGAGACCAACAAGGATGTGTCACTATCCTGAACCTTATCAGCATTACTTCCTTTACCATTGCTTAATAAGGCACTCTTCCCCAATATTCTGTCAACATTCTAAAAGAAGAAACAAGTAGACACATAACAAGTTTAGCATGTACTAGTATATGAAACTCATTTCGGTGAACCAGTTCATTAGTAAGGTGGACAAGATTAAACTACCAAGTCTTCTATTGCCAAGTACTAGTACATAATAAAAGCATCAAAAAAACATATATCTATGTCCTATGGTCACTGCATTGTCTTGCAAAATCAAAATAGAGACACGGTTCAAATCATATCAGTTCAAAACAAAGCAGCAGTGAAAGAATACAAAGCATGGGAAACTGCACGGCACAACAAGATTTCAGATGGGTACCACGGGTCTACATGTACAACAACACTATTGGCTCTGTAGTGATGCTAGTAATGTGCATGATATGAAAGTCAACTGTATACACAATTGAAATTGAAATCAACAGATCTACTAATAAGAGCAAACCTGTTAAAGAAACATGCATGAACATATCTGCTGTGCCATTGGAGTTTCGGTTGGATCCGTCAATTTAAAAATAAGTTTGTATCAGTAAATGCAGTGATACAAGAGCAAAGCAATCATAGTTAAAAAAGGCGCGCCTAAGCGAGCGCTTAAGCGCACCTAGGCTCTAGGCGTTGGCAAAACGCATTGCGCATAACTACGCATAATCTGTGCATAACTGCGCATAAGCATGCGCTTTGGTCAGTAAAGCGCAAGGCGGTGGTAAAATGCACAATTAACGCCTAGCGCTTTTTTGAACTATGATAGTAATGGAATCTTAAATTAGAACAGTTGTTCTTCAGGTTTAGGCACTTGTTCTACATGAACAGAGTACAGTAAGAGGCAGGAATAAAATACTTAAAAATAGAAAATGAGCTCATAGACCTTACCACATTCTTGGTTCGGGACCAGTACAGAACAAGGTGTTCCCAGTCATCGTCCAGTAAATGTGTCTCAGGAGAACGTAAGGGAATTTGGTGAGTTTCTTTGCCAGTGAAGTACGTTTTCTTTAGGTAATTCCGATACTGCCACCAAGCATTCTTGAAGATAGCAGAGGTATTAGCACAAGTTACCTCATCCTGAGTTTCCAAATCGGTCCTTCTCTATAGAGAAAAATGGGAAAATTTGCTGTATTATAACCATCATGGAGGTAGGATGTATGGGACGAAGCAAAGTAATTGCCATGAATAACATTACTTACACATAACTCCTGGACAAACACCTGCAACCGACATTTTCCTTCATCTTCAGTATAATATTTCCAAGATGGGAAGATACACACATACGATTTAACAACATCAAATGCGATAGATGCTAAACTACGACTGGTTGGTTGTGCTTCCTCCACATGAATATGCGTACTAACTGGTGGAGTTGGGGTTCGCCGTGATAGTACTGGCCCTTTGGGCACTGGAGCTGCCTTACTAACTGCTGTTGTTTGGGAGCTCTGTGGTGGAGATGGTGCTGTGTCAACAGGAACTGGGTTACTATCGGCTGTGGTTGGGGTTAGATTGGGTGAAGCTGGTTCTCTGCCCATCGCAGTAGGGGTATAATCTACGAGAGTTTGGGTTATGTGTGTTAGGGATTGTTCTTGTGCATGTACAACCGGGGTGCTATCTCCACCAAGAGGTAGCACTGTTTTATTTGAAGACCGTGTTTTTATTCTGCTAGATACTGGCATCACTCGCTCCAATTCAAATGGTTGATAAACAGGAAACATAGTTGAATGTACAGACATTGTATGAGAGACAGATGTAATAGATAGTGTGGAAAAAAGAGGGCATGAAATAGTTGTCATGTATATTGTTTAACTAAAACGGATAGCTTGACATAATTTCAAATATATGATGTCTATCTAAACTGGATAGCATATCATAACATAATTCAAAGATATGATGAATAACTAAACAGGATCGCATGACATAATTCACCTATATGTTATCTAAGTAATCAGGATCGCATCATTTAATTCACATATGTGATTTATATGCTAAACAGAGGGCATTCGATATGATGTCTGAACTAAGAACATGGTGTTGAATATTGTGTATATGATGTCTAAACTATGCAATGCAAGACACCGTATGCATGATATGAGCAGTATAACCGTGCCAAGTTAGAGCATACACCTCAGTGGGGGAATAGGACTGGTCATCTATCTCTGAATCCATCTCTGAGGATCTATCGGGACCCAACAAGAGATTTGCTTCGACAGGTAGCACTGTCTGCTCTGAAGGCCTTGTTTTTGCTCCAGATTTTTCCATCTCCCACCCAAATGGCTGATTCACAGTAAGAGTAGTTTAATGTACAAACATTGTCGACAAATGGAAATGTAATGAAGAAAAGGATGGGCAAGATATCATTCAAATATATGATGCCTGGTTAAACAGGATGGCATTGCACATTTCACATATATTATGGCTGGCTAAAAGACATGAGACTGCATAATTCCCATGTATGATATAGAAAATAAACAGGTGGCATTACAGAACATGTCTAAACTAAGCAGATGACATATATGATGTCAAAAGTAGGCACTGCAAGGCAACATATGCATGATATGACTAACATCATCATGCCAAGGTAGAGCAAACACCTTGGGGGTTAAATAGGAGTGGTCAGCGGCGTCTGAATACGCCTCAGAACAGATATCTTCCTCTGGTTACAATCTGGAGAGGGGTGGGGAGGGTTTGCCATTGAACCCACCATGGAGCGATGTCTGCATGACATTGTATTGCCGCACAAAACTCTTCTCTTTTTCTCTACATGTTCAGCATGACCGTGTACAATATCTGACATGCATACGAAAAAATATGGTGAGATTATGTAAGGAGAGCATGCAGAAATTTAGAGTGATGGTAACAACTAGTGGATCGACGTTTTTCCGTTGAACCAAAATAGCCCTAATGGATCGACGTGCATGTATAGTAATAACTGACGCAACAAGTGTACAACCTCTTTGCCGTAGCCGTGTCGACCTCAACATCATTGGGTTGGTCGCTGAAGCAGTTGAGGCAGAGGTGGCTGTCGGAGGTGTGGAGGAAGATCTGAGGAATCTGTAGACGGTGTCCAGGGCACTGCTCTGTTGTGATGGATCATTCTATCGTTGGAGCAGCTCCGCTGAGCCGTAAGACATCAAGGCTGAAGCAGCACAAGACAAACATCGTCAATCTCAAGTGGGATTCTAATAGCATATCCAATAGATGATGAAAAATGGATGTAAAATTAACATCACCAAAAACCATCTGACTACAACAGATGAGGTAAAAGCTCTTGACTCTGAACTTAACTGTCGAAACTGAAATTAACTGTGGAATCTGAATGCTACTGTCGAAACTAAACGCAACGGTAGCAGAGAGACACTTGACATGTAGTTTAGGGAGGGCCTGCAGTTCATCATCAACCTGCACACCCCTGAGCCGCCTGCCACCACCGGCCGAACCGCCAGCCCCAGCGCCGCCTCGCCGCCCTGAAACAACTCGCCACCGCCGCCCCGGCCAGCCCTCTAGGCCCCTCGCCCCCACCCTGAACCCTAAGATAGATAGTGGGGTACCTCTCCGGCGAGCCCCCGTCCCCGCTGTGGGTGGTTCTTCCTTAACTCCGGTGAGCCCCCCCTCCCCCAACACCTGAAAATCGACTGACCCAAAAGTCGATTCAGTCGACTGAAGTGTGGCTTAATCGGAGCAGAGCAGCAGCACGAGCGAGGGGGAGAGCAGCAGCAGCAGCTGGGCAAGCGAGCGATCGAGCGAGAGCCGGAGCAGCAGCAGCAGCGCGAGCGAGCGAGCGAGAGCCGGAGCAGAAGCAGCAGTGCGAGCGAGCGAGTGAGAGTCGAAGCAGTAGCAGCAGATCCGGCTGGTATGGACGCCATCGCCGAAGGGGCCTCGCACTGGGGGAGAGCCGCCGTGGAGATGTCGCTCGCGGCGCCGGCTTCAAGGTAGCCGCTCCATGGCGGTGCGGGATGGAGCACCATCGGCGCGGGGAGGTCGAGTTAAGGAGAAGGTGCGATGCGATGACTGTACAACCTCTTTGGTGGCGCCGAGTAGGCCTCGGCTTCGTCTGTGGAGTCGGTGAGGATGTTGCGGTTCCGGTGGAGCAGGTTAAGGCGGCGCTATGGGGATGGAGCAGCCGCGATAGACGAGGCGATCGTCGGAGCAGCTCCTTGGAGGTGGAGGACAGGGCGGCTGAACCGGCGGGACGGCGAGATGGACGATGGATCCTCATCCGAGGAGGTGGACGAGGGACATTGAGCTGTTGCGGTGGACGACGTCGTCGGGGAAGAGGCTCCGGCTGGGCAGCGGTGACATGGCGGACGAAGGAGGGTGGGGTTTCGCGGCTGGAGCGGAGAGGTTATGGCGGCCTGGGATTTCGAATGGCGAAAAGGGGGCGATGGGTGGGGGTGAAGCATGACTTAGGGACACACTTGTCCAAAATGTAGGGTGTGTTACAAAATTACCCCCCACCGATTTGAACTAGCGGCCCTTTCGGCTCAGGGTTAGAAGGGGGATTTCGCATGTCACGATTTGGCAGCTAGAGGGAGTTTTCGCGCGTGTTGTAATTTCGGGATAGCAAGGGCGAGTTGTGAAGGCGCCAGTTTTGGGAGCACGATATCTGAATTTTTGGGATATAACAAGACGCGGGTTGAATTTTAGGGACAAGCCTAACGTGTAGTAATATTGTAATTGTACGTACCAAATCAATTCGCACTTCCCTCAACCAAAAAGAAAACGAAAAAAAATAAAACTATTCACACCACACAAAGAGAGAGTCTTGCCCCATTTTACTATACAAATGCTATTCAAAGCTACTCTCTCCTTCCATCTATATAGGGCCTAATGCGTTTTTCGATGCTAACTTTGACCAAATATTAGAGCAATGATATATGACATGCAACTTACACAAAGCACATCGTTAACTTCGTCCGTGAAAGGTTCTTTCAATGATATAATTTTCACATTGTGCATGTCATGTACTATTAATCTTGTCAATAGTCAAAGGCGGTCTTAAAAATCTCATTACGCCCTATATAGATGGAAGGAGGGAGTATGAATCCATGTTATGTCCGATTAATTTTTTTCGCTTTGCTGTATGATGCATGTAACCTACTCATACCAACATTTTAGTGCATTCCAAATGTCTATACTACCGCTGCAATTCGAACTAAATTTGAATTCGTTTCTCTATTTCAATAAGAATCTAAAATCATTATTGTTGCCAACTTCAACCATCATAGTTTCCTTGCTATCCGCCAGATATAAATCGGACGGCCCATAATGCAGGATGGCAGGCACACCATCATCAACAACTCCATTTTTTATAAGAGTAGAGATAAAATATATTAAATGTAGTATAACACGTTCATAAACACACCATGTTCATAAACACACCATGTGTATCACATGCGTCGGTTTAAAACACTATGATAAATTCTTCAAATATCTGAATTCGCTTTTTATAATGAAGTATATATGATCTCTATTCGTATTTTACACCCACACAACCCTCTTATCTTTGTAACTGGCGCTAACTTTTTCTTGTGCATGCACACGCCCGCATCCCTCTCACCCTCCCTCAGCATTCTCTAGCTCCATCGCGCAAATTCGTCTTTTCACTTTAGGTCGTTCACCCACGGTGTGTGTAGGCCCCCCAGCTCCTTCTTTACGACACACATCGATCGATATGCCTCTCTAGCCAGGTGTGCCTAGCACAAACACAAGATTCCCCTCTTCTCTTGTCACCGTCCATGCCTCACTCCCACCACTCTTTTCATCGTTCTCGTACTCGCACACTCCTCACCTCTCGATATAGTATGCCTCTCGTACCACCTCCTACATGCATCCCTCTATCTCTATCCTTCTCCTCGTGCCTCGTTTGCTTCTAACACACACATGCATGTATACTGATCGATCTCCCATCATATACCTGGATTGACTTTAACTACCCCCCCATCGATCGACGTACCTCACAAGTTATGTCTCTCCTTTCTCTAACAAAGGGCGATTGATCTTCCTATGTAGTTATGTCTGCTTACCACAACCACATCGTCCCCGCTCATCATTCGTGCATGCCTCCTGACCCGTCTCCCACACGCACGTGAACAGACAACAAGAAGCCATCTCCTCTCTTATTGATATTGCGGGCGTGCCCTCCGTTTGTCTAGCAAGCCTATCCCACCATTTGTTAGAAGCAACTCCACTACCACCCCCGCCAACACTCTAGCTCTGTCTCTCTCCCAACCTTATTCCTCTCATGCACATATGCATGAATGCCGATCGATCTCCCTTAATACATGAGGCAGATCAATCTCCTTAATACATGAGGTAGGCCTCTCTCCTCCTCCACACATATACCAGCCATTGTACCTCTATAGTTAATTGGGACTCCCTTTTCCCCCACCACACACCGATAGTCAAGCGCTGCAGGTAGGTATCCATGCCACAGAGACAAACTTCACATGTCCCCTCTCACGTTCCAGTAGGCCAGCCACTCTATATCTTTGACGTGGGCACACACAAATTCGATGGCACTCTTTATCGATCGCGCGCGCGCACACACACATCATCCCTCTTTTTGATTCTATGGACACCTCAAGCCGGTGATACCTCCACTCTCTTCTCGTGGATCGCCCCCTCTATATATATGTTATATCCAAGACTCTATTTCACACACATTGCATATGTTACATTTTTTGATTGACCCCCCCCCCCAAAAAAAACTCTCAAGAACCCACACACTATATCTCTCTAGGTTTGTATCTCTCTCACACCACCCCACGTAGGTGGTGTACGTATACAAGAAGAGAATAGGTGCACCGTGCACGTACTCACGCTTCGTGCCCAGCCACACCCGCGTGGGTACACGGCGGAGCTAATTTCTTTACGAAATGGCAGCCCACGTGCTAATTTGAATGCATGTAGCGGTTGTTTACCTAGGGAGGTCGTGTACCATGCCTGCACGAAACAAAGTTCGACTTGACGTGTTGCCGCGTTATTTTTAAATAAAGTTATAGAGCTCAATGGCACGTACACAGAATATAAAATGATTTTTATGGAGAAAAGGGTAGTCCGCTCACTATATACAATGGAGCCTTGCATGCCTGGTTTGTCGCTCTTCAGAGTATCTCACACAAGGCTGTGGTGGCCTCTCTCTCTCTCACCGTTGGTCACTGATCCGGCCGCATCCCGTTCGCTGGGGGAAAGGGAGTGCGGTGGCCTCTCTCTCTCTCACCGTTGGTCACTGATCCGTCCGCATCCCGTCCACCGGGGGACAGGGAGGAAGTGCATCGTTTCTCCGTTCGACGGCACCGAGGAAGCACGTCCGATCTGCGGTACATGTCGTTCTCTCTGACCAAGCTCCGGCGCGGCAGGGCCTACGCCACCTGCTCGCAGATTCCGCCCGCCGCCGCTCACCTAGTTACATCCCGACGACCTCCAGGTATCCCCTCCGGCCTTGCTCCACTGCCCGTCTTCCCACGTCGCTGCATGTGGATCTTCCATAGTTCTTTGCCCAAAACGTAGCTCGTCCAGCGTACTTTCCATATTGCATTCTCGTCCTCACACCGTTTTAGACAAACACAACCGTGTTGTTATCTTCCCTTAGGGCAAGGAATATGCTTCTTTTTTGTTTTCGCATGTGTCATCAACTGTTATTGGCCAGTAATTGTTTCCTTTCTACCTCTTTTTTGCAAACAGGGCTATCCATTTCACCTCGTTGCTATTGCGACCTTTTGGTGAACTGCACAAATTACTTTTTTCTTAAGAGTGTTTTGTGCAGTTGTACTAAAATGTCACATGGGCAACGTCTCTACATTTCAGTGCGACTGCAAAAAGGGAGATTGGTTTTTCTCTATCCTCCTCATCCAACTCCGAGCCTAATCTTCTCCAACTAGTTAGTCTTAAAAGAGACTGCAAAGGTGACCGGCTTCTACTTATGTGTTTATTGTTTCATCAGCGGTCCTCTATCATCGTAATCACACTTAATATCTTTGGAACAGGGACGCTCAGCTCTATTTTAGTGGAACTGCACAAAATGATCGGAATGTTGCATGCTCCAGACAGCTACTTTTTTTCCCAACATGCCTTGTTGATTTAGACAGAGCTGGGGGGGGCGTTGCTGCCAATGAAAGCATGTATCAATTTTAATTTAACACCTTCTCACAACTCTGTCTTAAGTTGTGATGTAATTATTAGCTCTGATCTGCTAATAATTGACATGCATTAGCAAGGAAGTTAGTTTTTTATTGTTTCCGAAAGAGCATCGATGGCAAGACACGCGAAACAGAAGCTGAAAGCTCACACCATTGTACAATTTCATGTCTCGCTGGAAAACTATTTGTATAGTACGTCAATTATGTAAACAAATGATGGAAGTTTGATAGCATTGCCAGAAGCCTCTTCATCATCCGGGTCCATGTGCCATGCACAAAATTATACTCCTTCGTTCCTAAATATTTTTCTTTTTACAAATTTCAAACGGGCATATTTTAGAGTGTAGATTCACTCATTTTGCTTCGTATGTGTACTCCCTCTGTTCCTAAATATTCTATTCGTCTTTCTAGAGATTTCAACAAGTGACTACATATGGAGCAAAATGAGAGAATCTACACTCTAAAATATGTATATACATCTGTATGTGCCAGTCCATTTGAAATCTCTAAAAAGACAAATATTTGAGTAGTCACTCGTTGAAATCTCTAGAAAGGCAAATATACTCCAGAGTATATTTAAGAACCGAGGGGGTAGTGCACAACCGCATGGGAGACTCAGCCCGGTCGTTGCGCCGCATTAATAGTGAGTAATGAGCAGTCAACTCGTAAGCCCCACCTTTCCCACTGTAAGTTGCTCTGAAGAAGCAACCATCAATACGCTCTTCTTTGAATCCGCTCATACTACTCCATCAGTCACTGTTTATACAACATGCTTCAGAAAAAAGAAAAAAGATCTGTGGGACCAAGGCGACTAGCGATCGGCCTGAAAAATAGCATTGGTAGTTATAGCACGGCGTCTATTACTAGCAGAGGGAATAATGCGTACACACATGCATGCAGTGCTTCCACCCTGGGTACACACATGCATGCACTTACTCCATTCCGTAGTTACATGGAGAGAAAAGTGTGGACTTGATTGCGGTTACCATGCCCTAATTAATTGAGCATTAAACCAAACGCGTCTAAAGTCTCTCTGGTGGTGGAAATGCATTGAGAGAAATGCATCATAATGAAGCGCGCCCTGTAAACTGTGACGGGGGGAGGAGTAGTATGAAGGTTCAAAACAAGTACGCGTATGGCCAGTCAGTCAACGCACCTCCTTTGGCATATCACTAACATGTGGGACAGGAGTGTGAGCAAACCAATCTCAATTGACGGCAAATAGCCAACCCGTCGTTCCTTGAGAGAGACGAGGAGCGAGAACACACAGACGGGTTCGCATGGAGGCCAAGATATATTCGAGCATGGTTGGTTGATCGATATCATTCATTACATGTTGATGTTGGGCTTCCATTTTCCGCCCTTCTCCGGAATAAACGTGTACTTTATCAGAGATAAAAAGAAATAATAGTACAAACGCTCCACCATGCGGTTCTAGTAGTAGTACTACTCGTACTACTGCGCTTGGCTCTTCGCCTCTTTGTGAAGTCAAACATGATGGTACTCCGCATGTTGGGTACTACAGTGTATGCCTCTGACAATCTGACACCGAATGGACTGATGCATGTCCACCGAGGGTAGGTTGCATTAGTCAAAAGGCGTAAGCGAGCTTCACCTTGTCCTGCAAGCTTCTCCGTGTTCTGCGAGTTAACGGGACACACCAAAAAGTAGTGCCAGTCCATACTCCCTCCTTTCCGGTTAATATGGCTCAATCCTTTTTGCGGGTAAATGAGAGAGCTTTATTCATATATAAGCATTCTTAGGACGATCAGCCAAGACACTGGTCACTAGGAAGCGAGGTACCCTGCAAAAAAAAGAAGTAGGAAGCGAGGTGTTTCATCAAGCCAGCTCTCGGCCACATTCAAAGTGCAGCAAGCACGGTTCGCACGAAGCTGCACCGCAAGGTTTGCTGACCTGTTTACATGTTGAATAACAAAAAAAGAGGAAATATTACTGAGCGCTACTATTTGTAACAGGATATTAGCCAGAATTAAGCGAGAATTGTGGCGAGTGTTCCATGCAATCAACTTCCATTATCACATGCGAGAACCCTCGAAGATATCCAAATGTGTTGAAGATTGCTTTATCACATTTTAAAATTATAATAAGAGTGCAGACGCTCCTCCATCCGGTTCCTAGTACTAGTATAGTACGTACCTTTATAGACTATATTAGTAAACTTTATGCTTGGCTGTTTGCCTATTCGGGAAGTCGAACAATAGTAGCACTAGTAGTATAGTGTATGCTTCTGGCAATCTGACACCGAATTAACTGTTGCACGTCCACCGCCTGAGCGAGGGAGAGCTTGCATTAGTCAAAAGTTTCTCCTTGTCCTGCGAGCCACCGCGCGCAAGTAATGCTACTCCATACTGCCTCCTCTCCGGTTAATATGGATTAATTTCAAACGAGATAAATACAATGTCTGTCACTGTATATTTGTAAAAATACGGTCAGTGGACTTCATAATATGCTCATTGCACTCAATATATATATTTTCCGGTGTTTATACGGTCACTAGCTCACCCTGACTAAGTATCTGTGTGCATGCACGTGTAGGTTGAGCACTTAGCGTGATCGTGTGTGTTCCGTCGTGTGCTCGGACATGCATGCATTAGGGCGTCGTGCGTGTTTTTTGCGTCAATGTGTACGTGTGACTGTTACATACACGTAGGGGGAGTACGTGTAGGGGCCACTAAGGAGCAGTCAAATCACATAGTAAATCACGTCTGTCGTGTTCGTGTCTCACCCTCCTCCACGGCTCGACCCCACACGGTCGCTCGGCATGCCACTCACCGCAAACCGAGTATACGATAACTTTCCCGCCTGCTTGTCGATGGATCGCGCCATGGAGTACTACTAGCACTACTTGAAGAGATTGACGAGTTGGGGGAGGACAGCTAGCTGTAGCATGGACTCCCAAAAACTTTTTACATGCATGTTGTAGCCGGCTATTGCAACTTTTGAACACGGAGCAGCCGCGTGCACCCGGAAGCGGCGCGGGCGACGCTCTCTCGACCGGCACGCCGCTTCAATGCTGGCGCCAGTGAGAGGTCGCGTCCGCTCTGGCCGGGCATGAATGCGGCACTGACCGTTTCGGCGGGAAGCACGCGCGGGTGATAAAGGGAGTTCGAGTTGGTCAGGACCGGTCGTGGCAGTGGTCCGGACGTGCGCAAACAAGAGATGTTGTACGTTAATATTGCTGTTTATATAATTAACAACGTGAATAATGTGCCAGTTGGACAAATATGATTGGAGATGGAGATGGAAATGTAATTTTACGTAAACACGGATATGCATGTCTATGTCTATGTGTGTGTGCGCGACGACTCTCGCGACCTGGAAGCGGGGGCGTGTTTTTGATCGAGTTTTCTTTCTTGGTACGTTAGAAAATCAGTTTGTCCAATTCACATCTAGATGTTATTTAAGGATATCACATCTAAGCTCCCACAAGTATAAAATGTAGGAACAAGAAACAAAAAAACTAGGACAAAAAAAATAGACCACAAACTACCGATGCTCATGGTCGCGCCTCATGGTTGCGTCAGCTGGTGAAAAGCTGATCGATTTTCAATGAAAAACAAGTTGTCGACGTTGCTACTAAGAGCATAAGTTTTGTATTGATTTCTAAGCCTTCTCACAACTTTGTCTCCAGCTCCCCTGTAATTTTATTTTTCCAGCTATTAACTTTGATTTAAAAAATGGTGTGGACTAAAAACCCGGATGGACGTAGTAGCCCTCCATTTTTATTTACTCCGCATATTAGATTTGACTGAAGTCAAACTTTGTAATACTCTCAAACCTTTCCGATAATTGAAATTAAAATTCTTTATTTGTACACACTCTCACACATTTCAGATAATTTGGCGCATGTGTGGTTGTTCACTTAAGGGAGGGTAGTGTACCACACGTGAAGGACAGGAAGTGCGACCAGGACGCGTGGGCGTGGATCGTTAGTTCATCGGAAGTAGTACTCCCTCTGTACATTAAATAAAGAGTTTCGTTTTGTACTTACACAATTTAAAACGATTGTTATGGAGAGAATAAGAAAACCACTCCACTATATATTTGTCGTATACACACAAGAGTACTATATGGACGCAACTTCATTGACTTAGTGCACCTGCCTTTGGGTTTATGACAGGTGGGCCCAAAATGTGGCTAGCTCACCTGTCATACAACCAAAAGCAGATGGAGTGAAGGCACCGGAGCTCAGTCCGTACTACATTAGTATATATATAAGCGGGAGCCTCAGCGCTTGTTCGCTAGGGTTTGCACTCTCCACACGCTCGCCGCAATACATATATGTTACACCCTGGAGGCTCAGCATTCATTTGCTAGGGTTTGCTATATTCACAGTCTCTCACCCTCTCTTCACCAGATCTAAACAAGAATGCGTTGGCCTCTTGTCTCTCTCCCCCCTCACAGCTGGTGAAGGAGGCGTCCGTATCCCGTCGCACCGGGAAGGGGAGGAGGTGCAACGTTAACTCTATTGCCTTCGGCGAGGGAGGCAATCCACTATCAGCTGCACTGTTCTCTTTCACCCAGCACCTATGCGGGAGGGCCAGCGACCCCTTCTTCCTTGCTGCCGTACGTAGTGTGGGCAGATCCGGCCTCCCGCCGCACGCCTTGCCACATCCCGACGACCCTAAGGTATAAGTTTCTTTGAAACCGTCGTTGCTCTAGATGCATGTGGATCTTTTTCGATCTATAGTGGAATCTAGGTCTTGGTTCAAAGAGGAAATAAAGGTGCGGTGGGGTGGAGCATGAATCTAGGACGTGGTTCAATGAGGAAAGGAGGGAGGAAAAGTAGTATAGACTGGCTATCCAGCCGCTTTGTTGGTCGAAAATGGAAAAGGGGGTAACCCAGTACACACATTTGTAAGGAACCGATCTCTTTGTTGAAAAGGGAAAGAAACTGGGGGGGGGGGTCCGGTAGTTTCTGCAGGACTAGATTTGCTGCCCTCACATAGGAAAAAAGTTCAGAGAGAACAAATATGGGACCAACACAGATATGCTGCGTGGCTACATACTCCGCATCACCCATTTATACGTGTGGACGCACATGGTGCTAGCATGTCCCATACAACTATTTTGCTGTTGTTAATCTAAGAATGCCGCCGGAAAATTGAAGAAATGCCACTGTTAAAAGTAAATTACATTTTTTAACGAATGTTGTTTCAAGAGAGTGTCTCTGTTAATATGAATCAATGCTACCGTTTTAGAAATGCTACTATCCTACTTTGTTTTCCATCCAAGATAAGTTAGATGCTTCTTTCTGTCACCGTTTGTTTCATCCTCCTTTATCGGCAACTAATTGTTTCCTTTTTTGCCTCTGTTAAAATAGGGGTATCGATTCAACTTGTTGCTATTGCGACATTTTACTTTGCTACTCGAAACACTTATGTTTTAAGAGTGTTTTGTGCAGTTCAACTTGAATGTCACACCGGTAACTTTGCTTAATTTTGGTGGAACTACACAAAAGGAAATCGATATTTGTTTCCATTGTTCCTGTCGAGTTGTTTCAAATCTTGGTCTCTACCACATGATATCTATTCAACTTGTTGCTATTGCGACATTTTGCTTCGCTACGCGAAACACTTCGCTTGATTTCAGTGCAACTGCACAAAATGAGATTGGATTTCCTATTTGTGTTAGCAGATTCATATTTTATCCTGGTGTTCTCATGAAAGGTCAACAGGCCTTCATCCACATGATTGTGCAGTGTGCTTTGAGATGTTGTGCTACTTGTATTGGTAATGTTTTAAATAAATGTTGAATTGAAGCTATTTTATTGCTGTCTTTTCCCATTAAGTAGTGAACAAAAATGGGACCAACCCAGACATGATGCTTGTTGCTTTGTTACAACAAACTCTGCATCACCCCCTTTATAAGTAGATGGAAGCACATATTGTTGTTGCGCCCACTCTACCCTGGAACTGTTTATGCTTTTCGTTAATCTAATGCCGCTAGTAAAATTAAGCAATGCCACTCTCAGAATTAATTAACTATTGAATCTTAGTTCAAAACTGCAACACTTGTTAGGAATGGTACTATCCTGCTTTGTAGTTCTTTCTACATGTTTAACCAAGGTATTGTTAAGATAATGTCTCTTTAAAAATGAATCGGTTGCATTGTTTTAGGAATGGTACTTTTCTGCTTTGTCATTCTTTATACATGTTGAACCAAGGCATTGTTAAGATAATGTCTCAGTCAATATGAATGAATCACACTGATGGAGAATTGCTCCTCTCCTACTTTGTTTCCCATTAATGCAAGTCATCAACCATTATTTCTCAGTAATTGTTTCCCTTATACCTATTGTTGCTTACAGGGATATCAAAATTAAAGCTCGGTTTTATTCCGACTTCGATTTTAGTTGAACTGCACAAAAGGAGCCAATGTGTCCAAGGCAAACTGCTGCATTACCGGGTCCAGTTGGTCGTTCCACTTTGCAGAAAGAAGCAATCACTGGATGCGGTACATTACAGAAGGAATGACCGAGAAGCTTTACAGAGTATTATTAGACACCAGTGACATGACTAGTCTGCAGAGACCATTGGCAATTTAACAACACATGGAGTGCCCTGGGAAAAAAGTGCCCAAACAAGTACAAGAAGCTAAGACAGGACACGATCATAGGCATTACATATTTTGAATGGGAAAACCTTGTCAAAGTTTAATCATTGATGTTAGCAAGAAGATGTTAGTTTAATATTTTGGAATTGGAAAACCTTGTCAAAATTTGCTCATTGATGTTAGCAAGAAGACGTTAGTTTAATATATTGGAATTGGAAAACCTTGTCAAAATTTGCTCATTGATGTTAGCCAGAAGACATGCATTTGATATTTTTGAGTGGGATGCCCTTGCTGTGAGCAGCGTCGAGTGTTTTTTCCTATTCCTGTGTTCAGTTTAGAAGTAAATAGTTACTCTGCTGAGATATTCTTGTGTTAAGAGTTTGTTCTGAATAGTGTCTATGTAATTCCAGGCCTTGTGTTTGATTGCAAAGTTGAGCTTGGAATGTTGTGGCATGCGGCATCACGAGCTGTTCACCGTGCCTCCTGAGAATAATGCTTCGTATTGTTTTGCATGTCAATCTAATGCCAGTGATTTGCTTGTTAAGAAGATCACCCTCTTCTGTTGTTTCCGTGCGTAAGAAGTTCATCGTCTGAAGTTTCATTCATAGCCTATACGACATGTCGGGTAGGTTAGACGTGAAATCATATGATCTTCCGACCAACTCATGATATTAGGCCGTGATTGGATCGTCGTTTTCCAACCAAAACCGCTTGTAAATTAAAGCAGATGGTCTCGGGCGAAGGCGCTTGGTTGGTCGATTTCGACTAGTAAAATATCAGAAGTGCTTCACACACAATAAAAACACCGAACGACACTCGGACGATTGCTAATCCAGCAGTTAGCTGCTGTTTCAGTCTTGCCCATGGATGGCATGATACGCACGTCGTGCATGTATCGTCTGGTAATGTCGTCCATATAGCAATGCTCGTAAAATATACACTGGTCTCTGAAATTACACGCGTAACCCGCCGGTTTTACGCACAGACCTCGGGCCTTCCGATGACGAGTAAATTACACTTGTATGTTAATACAGGTTTGAAATAAACCAGAGCTCCCAAGCGCGGCCTTACCGTTGCATGCCGTCTCAGTTTCTCGAAGGTGCTCATAGGTGTCCGATGATCCTGGCTTCATGAATGAGCAGCGGGCGCTGTATCAGACCTCCGTAGGGCCCGCGAGGCCCTCTCTGTTGTCCTTCGAGTTGTTGCGCTCGCCGTGGCGCCGAGCATTGTTAACATGGTCAACGAACATGACGATTCAGGAGATGACTTTATTTTGACTGGATGACACTAGGGACCCACTAGGGCCATAGCCGTATGTACGCAAGTGCCTCCTTATTATGTACAACTATATTTTTTTGCTTTCTCCTGGTTTCCTGACATCACGGTCCCACACCATTGTCAACCTATGTAGTCAATATAAACGAGAGAATTGCACAAGGTGCGGCCAATAGCTGGGACCAAGTAGCTTGAGCAGTATTTGTGTTTTTGAGGCGTGAGCACTGCAGAGTTTTTCTTGGCGATGATTTCGTTGTTGTTCAGAGGAGAGTAGGGTATTAACTGGGCGGGCTGTGGCCCATCTAGCCCAGGCCAGATATCCAGCCAAGATACTACTTTTTTCAAGATGAAAATGGCTAGCCCAGCTATATGTCTTTTTGAGGAATACCCAGGCAAGGTCAACTTGTTATTCTCCGCCCCGCTATGCTGCAAATCTTTCCTAGGAGAGATGCATTAGGCTTAACAGGAAAATGGGCTTTAAAAATAATAAATGGGATGTAATTATAAAAACTGGGCAGTAACTATAAAAAAATGCACCAAACACGAAATTAGTTTATAAAATATTATTTATGGATTTTGCAAATCTTAAATTTTCATTGTTGCGCATGCAATGTTTCGTTGGATTTTTACGTAATACAAATTTATATTTAATCTGAATAGAAATGTCGGGATAAAAATATTTTGGATCCCATCAAAATGTGGGAAATTTTATTGAATTCTGTCTTCAATGGTTGGTTGAAATTATTAATCGTTGTCCTAGCTAGAAAATGGGCTGTACTTTTAACAAACTGTAAATGGGCTGTTATAAATTCCATTAGAATTCAAAAATGGGCTGTACATTCTTACAAAACGCAAATGGGCTATAAGTTCTCTGCCACACACTTGTGGGCCTACTAAGTGACGCGTCCGCTAAAAAAAATAAGTTGATGCGTATGCAAGGCTTTGTCAACTTATTATAGTCAACACACAGTTCTAGCAGCAGTGGCCATAGGATGTCTATCCAACGGATGTCGTTCTTCTTCTTCAATCTCGGATATTCTTAGCTTCGGTCGCCCCAAAAATGATTCCTCCCCCTGACATCTGGGGCGCACCGTTTCGGAGGCTGGCCTGTGGGCCTAGTAAGTTGGAGCGTACAAAAGGCTTTGTCAACTTAGTCAATATAAACGATTCTAGCTTCAGTGATCGTACGATGTCCATCCAACGGCCATAGTGCTTCTTCAACCTTTGGTCTTCTTGGTCCAGCCGCCCAAAGCAGCGTCGGTCGTGCCGCCTGCTCCTGCCTCCCGTGGCCGGCTGTGCTGCCGCGGAGGCCTTAGTGCCCCCATACTACTCCCACCACTGGCCAGGCCATCCCTCCACTCACCCACACCCCCTGTTATTCTGCGGCGACGGCAACCTCACACCGCAGTCGAACAAGTGAACCCTCATACTCCCCTCCGCGCGGGCTTCCACTGCTGCGTCTTCCCCGGCTCCGCGTCGTCCCCTTCCTAGGCGTCGCCATCGTCCACCGCCCTGGTGCTCTCGGCACGGCATGGTCAACGTGGTCAACGACCGACTTCCATCGGAAGAGTAATGTACATGGAGAGGCTGACAGCTGGGTCCACGGCGGCCGCAAGGAAGTGCCTCCTTATTACGCGCAAAATAATTATTCCTCCACCTGACAGCAGGGACCCACCGGATGGGCCACCTTATTTCACAAAAAAAAGTTTCCCCCTGACTGCTGGTACCCACCGGACGGGCCACCGTATTTTGCGAAAAAACGTTCCCCCCGCTGTCAGCTCGGACCCACCGGAAGTGCCTCGTTATTACGCACAAAAAAATGAATACTCCCCCTGCTAGCTGGGACTCACCTTGGTGGGAAGCTGACTTGTGGGCCTACTAAGTTGACGGGGACGGAGGGCCTTGTCAACTTAGTCAATATAAACGATTCTAGCTCTAGTGACCGTACGATGTCCATCCAACGGCCGTAGTGCTTCTTCAACCTCTAGTCTTCTTGCTCCAGCCGCCCAAAGCAGCGCCGGTCGTGCCGCCTGCTCCTGCCTCCCGTGGCCGGCTGTGCTGTCGCGGAGGCCTCACCACTTCCATACTACTCCCACCGCTGGCCAGGCCATCCCTCCACTCCACTCACCCACACCCCCTGTTATTCTACAGGCGACGGCAGCGCAGCCGAACCAGTGAACCCTCGTACTCCTCTCCCCGTGGGCATCCACTACCGCGTCTTCCCCGGCTCCGCGTCATCCCCTTTCTAGGCCTCGCCGTCGTCCACCGCCGTGGTGCTCTCGGCGCGGCGTGGTCAATATGGTCAACAACCGAATTCCATCAGAAGAATACTGTACGTGAAGAGGCTGACAGTTGGGTCCATGGCAGCCGCAAGGAAGTGCCTCCTTATTATGCGGAAAATAATTATTCCTCCACCTGACAGCAGGGACCCACCGGAAGGGCCACCAGTATTTCGCAAAAAAAACGTTTGCCCCTGACTGCTGGGACCCACCCGACGGGCCACCGTATTTCATGGAAAAACGTTCCCCCTGTTGTCAGCTCGGACCCACCGGAAGTCCCTCCTTATTATGCACAAAAAATGAATACCCCCCTGCTAGCTGGGACCCACCTTGGTGGGAGGATGACTTGTGGGCCTACTAAGTTGACGGGGATGAAGGCTTTGTCAACTTAGTCAATATAAACGATTCTAGCTCCAGTGACCGTATGATGTCCATCCAACGACCGTAGTGCTTCTTCAACCTCTGGTCTTCTTGCTCCAGCCGCCCAAAGCAGCGCCGGCCGTGCCGCATGCTCCTGCTTCCCGTGGCCGGATGTGCTGCCGCGGAGGCCTCACCGCCCCCTACTATTCCCACCGCTGGCCAGGCCCTGCGGCGACGGTAGCCTCACACCACAGCCGAACTAGTGAACCCTCATACTCTTCTCTGCGCGGGCTTCCACTGCCGCGTCTTCCCCGGCTCCCCGTCGTCCCCTTCCTAGGCCTCGCCGTCGTCCACCGCCCTGGTGCTCTCGGCGCGGCATGGTCAAAGTGGTCAAGGAACAACTTCCATCGGACGTGGACTGTATGTGGAGAGGCTGAAAGCTGGGTCCACTGCCGCAACAAGGAACTGCCTCCTTATTACGCGGAAAATAATTATTCCTCCACCTGACAGCGGGGACCCACCGGACGGGGCATAGTATTTCACAAAAAAACGTTTCCCCCCTAACTGCTCGGACTCACCAGCTGCACCTTCGCACGCAAGGAAGTGCGTCCGGGCAAAAAAAACCGAGTCTCCCCCCTGACTGCTGGGACCCACCAGCAACATCTTCGCATGCAAGGAAGTGCGTCCGGGCAAAAAAAACGATTATCCCCCTGACTGCTGGGACCCACCAGCTACATCTTCGCACGCAAGGAAGTGCGTCCGGGCAAAAAACGATTCGCCCCCCTCACTGCTGGGACCCACCAGCTACATCTTCGCAGGCAAGGAAGTGCCTGATAGTCGGGACCCACCTGGTCGAAGCGTATGTACCATTGTCATTCTGGTCGCGAACGTGTACGTACATATATACTGGTGGATGTAGAGGCACGCACGTGTCGTAGTAGAGGCGCGCACGTAGCATGTACACGTACATACAGCGGCGAGGGTGCAAGAAAGAAAATACGGCCAGGTACGTACATACGGGCAGGGTCTCTAACGCCTATCGCGCATACGTACATGGCTGGGTCGGAACGGAGAAACAACGTCGTCGTCGTGTTCATGGGGAGCCAACCGGCTGGGTCGGAACGGAATGTGTGGTCGTGTTCATCGGGAGGGCTTGGACGGAACATGCGATGGAAACGAGGCCTGGCGTACCGCACAACAGAGGAAACGGCCTTGTGTTCGACCGGCCATGTTCGAAACAGGGTCCTGTTGATCGGGAGGGGCCTGGCGTACCGCAAAACGGAGGAAACGGACCTCCTACTGTCGAAACGGGGGTCCTGTTGATCGGGAGGGGTGTGGCGTACCGCAAAACGGACAAAACGGGCTTGTGTTGGAGCGCTACGGTCGAAACGGGGGGGAGGGGTGTGGTGTACCGCAAAATGTGACTCCACAGGATACTGTTCATCTCCACTGTCGACCTCCTCCAGCCTCCATGGGCTACCGTCGACCTCCTCCAGCCTCCACGAGCTCCTGTTCATCCAGCCTCCACCACGCGCTACTCCACCGGCTACTATTCAACCACCCCTTCCCGGGCACCCCTCCACCGTCTACTGTTCTTCCAGCCCTCCACACCATGGGGTCCTGTTCAACCACCCCTCCACGGGCCCTCCACACCACGGGTTCATGTTCATCCAGAGGCAAC
>NC_041389.1:546582968-546585771 GCF_002162155.2 Triticum dicoccoides
AACGCTCACTGTTCATCCCAGAGGCAGCATCGATCGGCTTCAGTTAGCAGCAGTAGCGAAGGAATCGCTCCAACGGGTTCAGTTAACAGCCATCAATCGATCGCTCGGGTTCAGTAACGCGTAGCCTGTAGTGCAATAGCTCGGGTTCAGTTAGAGCCCAACGCCTCGCTCGGCTTCAGTTAGAGCCAACGCCTCGCACACACGCGCGTATGTACAAGAGAAACGCGCATCGCTCCGCCCCCGACCTCCCATCGTAACCGGCAACTCCCCGAAATTTTCCTCCCCCTCGCTTCTACCACATTTTTTTCCGTCATGGACGGCCCAAAGAATGTCATGCAGCTGCGTCTCCAGCCCACCCAGGACGAAAAGCCCATTTTCTGTCATGATTTTTTGTCATAGAAGTAGGATCCCACCACATCTATGATGATACCGGGTTTTGTCACAATTTTCGTCATAGAAGTGTCATATGTATGACAGAAAATTTTTCGTTCGGCCCAAAATGTCACGGATGTGTCTTTTTTTGTAGTGCTAGCCGCAGACATCGCGCACCGGTTCCCTATCAAAGGGCAGATCATCCCTACCCCGGAGCCCCAGGAGTGGGTGGTGTTTCTCTCCCACTTTGTCCGCGGACTGGGATTCCCCCTCCACCCGTTTGTCCGCAGGCTCATGCTTTACTACGGGCTGGACTTCCATGATCTGGCCCCCAATTTCATCATCAACATCTCGACGTTTATCATCATGTGCGAGGCCTTCCTCCGCGTTACGCCCCACTTTGGCCTATGGCTGAAGACCTTCAACGTGAAGCCAAAGGTGGTGGTCGGCCAGAAAGCAGAGTGCGGAGGCGCCATGGTGGGCAAGATGCAGGGCCGGCCCTGAGGGGGGGCTGGGGGGCGGCGGCCCCAGGCCCCCGACATCGAGGGGCCCCCTCCCAAACAAGTACGCATGCCAGGCCATGAGCTTTGTACAGGCGAGGCCGCGAGGCACAGCCGATCGATCGATTGATCGATTGTCCTGAGAGTTAGACGCACGAGAGCACAACCGAGATCGTATCTGTATCTCCATGTATACTGCGCTCATAGTTGTAAGTAGGGAATGTAAAGATCGTCTAATCTCCTCGGTCCCTATTTTCCAAAAGCCCTAATCCAAGGTTCCTATCGCACGCCGCCAACAATCTCACATGGTGCCCGCGCACAATGAAGGTCATCGATTGACCTGCTGTAATCACACGCGTACATGCCCCCGTCCGGCATCCCTCAGTTTGCGATCCACTGCTATAATCGACAATCAACTGCTCCTCTTGTCTTCAGCCTGTACATGCTTCCGTCGATCATGCCACCATCTACCCGGAAGAGGTTTGTTGTTTTCTAATTTTCCTACCCTGGGATGAATGCACATGTACCAAGATGACTAGTATTCTAATGATTCAGTCATTATCTTGGACGGTAGTTATGCCAAAGCGTCCCCTTGTTGCATTAAGGGAGTCATCTTTACAAAGAATGAAGAGAACATCATTTTGCCGTGCTTCACGGTTACAATGATTACATAATCAAATCACCTAAAACCATTGAGAGGACTTAACGAGATCCGGGTATACTATTTATTTATGAATTTGCCTTCATACCTTAAACCCTGGCTATTTTTGGTTCTCTAGTGGACTATATAATAAGTATGTTAGTGCCAAATATACAATTTATATTATAACATTTTTGTTGCATTTAGAGAACTTTTCGCATGCTATAAGTCAGTCATGTTTTGTTTCTAGCTTTACCACTAACTATGATACAATCACGGAGATAAGATATTTACAAAATTTTCAAGAGTGATACAGGTAGTTCAGAAAGAAATTAATGTATGAAACTGACATCAACCCTGTGATAAGAGACTTAGCATTGAGAATTAGAAGAAATTTTTAAGGTAATACGTGTAACCTTATCTGATAGAAAACTTCATTGGTAACCCTGATTATTGTTGTTATATTAGAGGGCCCCGAGTTTTTGTTTCGCCCCGGGCCCCGAAAATCTCAGGACCGGCCCTGGCAAGATGCCCAACGTTACCTGGCTCGAGGGCTCCTATGTGGAGACCGTGAAGGCATCGCAATCGGGATGGTTCTACATCACCGACCCGCGCGACACCAACTGGGCGGTGGCCCCCGAATTTCGATCCGGCATCCCCATGCGGCTCACTTCCTGGAAAGAGAAGGGCTTAGCCTGGGCTCATTGGTGGAGCTGACCGGACTCCGGACCTGTATCGAAAACATCATAAGCAAAAAAATCAAGCTGGTCAACGTGGTCCAGGTCATGCTCTTCTGCCGGATCCTTCCGTGTCAAAGACGGGCTTTCAATATGTGGGAGTTCGACCTGGCCAAACATCAGACGCTGCGAGAGCTCTTCGATACGTCACACAAAGATGCCTAGAAGGTGTTGTTCAAGGCCGCCGAGGTACCTCCTCCCATAACCGAGGATCACGGACTCAGCGCCAAAGCGCCCCGCCAATCCGGTAAGCTCTTTATATTTTGCATGATATTTCTTTTCCCAGTATATTTGCGGGAGCAACCTAAGCCTCCGCGCCAACTCAACAGGACTGGGTGGAGGTAGCAGAGCAAGTTAACTGTCCAGCTCCACTACCTGAAGATCCAGCAACAGCTCCTTTAACGGAGGTGCTGTTTCCGGTGCCCTACGAGGTGCCGGAGAAGAAGGCCAAGAAGAAGGCCACGGGGACCAGGAAATGTCTCCGACGCAAGGTTGTCCCGGACTCATCGTTTGAAGACACCGAGGCGCGCTCCTCCAACAAAAAAGAGGAGGAG
>NC_041389.1:546585996-546666734 GCF_002162155.2 Triticum dicoccoides
GCGGCTGAAGGGTCCAAGAAAGGAAGGACCCTCCCTCCGGACCACTCCACCGCAGCCGCCTACAGCGACGAGGAGTGGCTGCCCAGGGACAAGCCCCTGGCGAAGTCGTAAGTATCTGGACACTATAATGCTTCCGGTATGTTTAGCTTCATTGCTTCTTATTATGTTAAATATGATCGTGCAGTCCGTCCAAAGCCTACATCGACGTATCCTCCTCGGATGGGTCTTTGAGCTAGTCGGCGATGAACAACGATTCACTCCCGACGGCCACCAGCCTTCGGCCCGCGGACGACACCGAGGTGTTGTCTCAGAGGATACCAGACCAGGGGGAAACCGTTCTGGAGACGCCCCAAGGCGAAATCTCAGACGTCGTGCACATGGGGAGAAGACCCCCATGGATTCTGATGACGGGGCCTGCAGCAAGTCTGGCCCCCAGCCGGATACTGCGCCGGAACCTCCAGTGGTCCCGGATTCAGGTAGGCAGCCCCTTACTATGGGGGGCGAGCCGCTTGTGCCGATGACCTCTGTCCACCCAGAGGCATCAGACAACTTGCTGGAAGCGCTTCATGAAGCTTCCATTGACGAAGAGCACCGCACCATCATGAGTGCGGTGATCGAGAAGGTTCGGTCCGCCAAAAGCAGACTGACCAAAGCCTGCACCAGCCTCCTAACAGGCTTTGAGGTAAGTAATCAAATTTGGAGAAAAAATCACCGCATAGACAGTAGCCCCTGATGCTCTATTTGGTGTTCGGAAAGAAAGGCCGAACAGAGGATCAAAAAACATTCACAGGAGTCTAAGCAGAACATGTCTTATGTGAATAAGCAGGCATCACTGCTGGCCGCTGTCGCTCATACTGCAGAGGGCTCCGGACTGAAGCAGGACCTGGAGCGGAACGAGGAAGAGCTCGGCCTCATGAAGAGGCAGCTCGAGGAAAACAGAGGTACACGATGCCCCTTCTATATGTCATATAAAGGAAAAGTTGTTGATGCTAATAGAAGCGTCATGAATTTTGATAGGGGCCACGACTGAAGTGGCGGCCCTTAAGAAGGCGCTGTCTGAGGCCGAAGACAAAGAGGCCAAGGAGCGCACCGGGCACGAGAAACAAGAGGCCCCGGTTGACGAGGTCCAACAAGAGCTCCAGGACTTCATCAAAAAATACGAGTCCTTGGAGCGTGACTCTAAGAGGCAAGAGTCCGAGCTTGCGAAGGTCCGCCAGAGCGCACAGGATGCCAAAGCCGAAGTCCAAAAGGCCCTCCAAGAGGTTCAAGCGGACAAGAAGATTGCGGCGGGTAAGGCATTCAGTATGCAAAGCAAGCATGTGAGGGAGACTTTACTTTTACTTACCCGAATTTGGAGCTCTCCAGGAGCATTCGCATATCTGCCACGCAGCATCTCTGATGCCACTGAGTTTTACCGAGCTGAGGAAGGGAGCTCGACGGAGAAGTTGTTCTGGTCCCAGCGTATTGGGGCCGAACACCCGATGCCCTTGAGCGACCAGCTGAAGCAACTGGTCGAACTTCACAAGGCGATCGAACTGGCCATGAAGGATCTCTTAGTCCGAATGTGGCCTGGGGAGCCCCTACCCAACAGCTACTTCGGCCTGGTAAAGCGTCTTGTGAATGCTCCTTCGCGGCTTGAAGCCATTAAGTGGTCAGTCTGCATTGAAGGTGCGCGCAGGGCCTTCGCCCGCGCGAAAGTGCAGTGGGAGAAGATGGATGCCGATAAGCTGGTGACAGAGGGGCCGCCGGAGGGCAAGGAGCATCGCCACCCCGAAAAGTATTATGACAGTGTCCTGAAGGGTGCCCGCCTTGTGGCGGAGGAATGTGCTAAGGATGTAATATTTGAATGAATGTACTCATGTGATCATGTGATATGAAAACGAGTTCATGTGCGCTATATAACGCTTGTTGATTTAAAATATTACCTTGTGTGCGGCCGTTTATAAAATCTGAGAGTTGGCCAGTCGTCGGCTTCTGCCCCCATGTAGCTAGTACTGGGGTGTTCGGGATAAATCTAAACACTCTTTATCCAAATTTTTGGTCCTTTAAGGAGGTGTTTAGCGCAGCAAACAAGGCAATTGGACCATACAACTTTATCACTCTCACTTAGCCATAGAAGTCTACAATTTTAAATTTTGGCGAAGCCCCTAGTATTCGGAAGGCCGAACTTGGGGCGCTATGCACGCCTAAATCGAACAAGGCCGATTCCTCGCCTGAAGCAGAAAAAAAATCTTTAAAGATTTGAGACCTCTCGAATAGCGACCAGCTCTCTCCACATCATGACAGTCAGTTTTCGGCTTTCTCTACTGAGGTGCTCGTCCGGAAGAACAAGGACACAATCGCAGTAGTTCTCCCTGTGCTACCTTAGCTGATATAGCGGAACGTAAGGCACCAAAACATTGGAGCCGGGCAAACCCAACTATTGACCCAAGACATGATTCGGAGCTGATGCATATAATGCTATAAGTTCGGGGTGCCGCACTGTCGAAAGTGTTCGGACTTTTCTTGTTATGTTATGGGGTACACTGAAGCCCCTGGTGAGCTGAACGTACCAAAGTGTACAGGTGCAATTTGTAATAAATAAGCAGTCAAGGTAAAAAGATAAAGGAATGTAATAATAAGCTGATGTTGTATACTATTTTCCATTGTTTATTTAAATAGTACGTCAAAGCGTATGTATACAATTAGTGCGATAAGAAAAATAGGACTATTTGACATGTCCTAGCCAAGGGTAAGCTACGTGTGGGTATGTAAAACAGGTATAAACAATTGTTATCAGAGACCACCTGGGTATTCCCTTATATGTCAAAGCTTCTTGCATCCTTGGTGTTTCCTTCCCATGATGGGTCCGATAATCAAGCTATCCGAAAGTGCTTCCAGAGAATAGGGTCCTGAAAGAAAGAAAATGATGAAGGTATACGGGTCCGAGGGCGGTTGAGCCGCCTTGTGCACCTCATTATAGTTCTGCCTCCACCTATGCCCATGGTATTTTAAGTGCATAATTATGTACGCGTGGAACGAATTTCTCCGCTTGACTGGGACTAGGGCGGAGGCCGAATTTCTAGGCAAGCTCTGGACGTGCTGGACGATCCTGTTGGAGGGTACTCTAGACTCTCTTGACAGTGTCTGGGGGCTTTATTGCCGAATTGGTGGTCTGCCTAAGAAGGCTGCTCTGTACTTCTGCTGCGAGGGCGGCAGTGTGCTCCTCCGTACGGAGCGAGCGCTCTGTGTTTCCATTAACTGTTATAACCCCGCGAGGCCCTGGCATTTTGAACTTGAGGTATGCATAATGCGGTACCGCATTGAATCTGGCAAATGCGGTTCGTCCGAGCAGTGCGTGGTAGCCACTGCGGAAAGGGACGATAACAAAGATTAACTCCTCGCTTCGAAAGTTGTCTGGAGATCCGAAGACTACTTCCAGTGTGATTGAGCCCGTGCAACAGGCCTCTACACCTGGTATGACACTTTAAAGATGGTTTTTGTGGGTTTGATCCTTGAGGGTCGATGCCCATTTTGCGCACTGTATCCTGATAGAGTAGGTTCAGGCTGCTGCCACCGACTATAAGGACTCATGTGAGGTGGAATCCGTCAATGATGGGGTCGAGGACCAATGCGGCCGAACCGCCATGACGGATATTGGTGGGATGGTCCCCGCAATCGAAAGTGATCGGACAAGAAGACCATGGGTTGAATTTTGGGGCGACTGGCTCCATCGCATAGACGTCCCTTAGTGCACGCTTCCGTTCCCGCTTGGGGATATGGCTTGCGTATATCATGTTCACCGTTTTCACATGGGGAGGAAATTTCTTCTGCCCTCCTGTGTTCGGTGGCCGGGGCCCCTCGTCGTCATCGCTATACAGCCCCTTTTCCTTGTTTTCGGCATTCAACTTGCCGGCCTATTTGAAAACCCAGCATTCTCTATTGGTGTGGTTGGCTGGTTTCTCGGTGGTGCCGTGAATTTGACACGAGCGATCGAGTATGCGGTCCAGACTGGACGGGCCCGGATTGTTTCTTTTGAATGGCTTTTTCCGCTGACCGGACTTAGAGCCACTGAATCTAGCATTGACTGTCGTGTCCTCGGCGTTGTCTCCATTGTTGCGACGCTTGTGTATGTTGAGTCGTGGCTTGCCGTTGCTATCTCTGGCATCTGAAGTGCTAGGATTTCTTCATGTGCTGTTGCTACGATCCAGCCAGCTGTCCTCGCCCGCAAAAAAGCGGGTCATGAGTATCGTTAGGGATGCCATGGAGTTCGGCTTCTCTTGGCCGAGGTGTCGGGCGAGCCACTCATCGCAGATGTTATGCTTAAAGGCCGCTAGGGCTTCGGCATCCGGACATTCGACGATTTGGTTCTTTTTAGTTAGGAACCGAGTCCAGAGTGTTCTGGCTGACTCTCCGGGCAGCTTGGTTATGTAACTTAAGTCATCAGCATCCGGTGGTCGCACATAAGTATCCTGGAAGTTGTCAAGGAATGCGTCTTCTAGGTTCTCCCAACTGCCAATGGAGTTTGCCGGCAGGCTGTTCAGCCAATGCCGAGCCGGTCCTTTGAGCTTTAGTGGGAGGTACTTTATGGCATGTAGATCATCGCTGCGGGCCATGTGAATGTGGAGAAGGTAATCTTCAATGCATACCGCGGGGTCTGTTGTACCATCATATGATTAAATGTTCACGGGTTTAAACCCTTTTGGGAATTCACGATCCATTACTTCGTCAGTGAAGCATAGGGGGGGTGCGGCGCCTCTATGCAGGGGTACATCACGACGCAGCTCAAATGAGTCTGGTCGGTTGTATTCCACCCGGCCGGACTTGTTTTTAGTATATCCGGCGTGACGGTCATCGTCACGCATTGGGGCACGCCCCCGTGATCCGTAGATCAATCTGACCGTCCTGCTTTGTTTTCCAATACGTCTTGCAGGTCCTGCGTGTAGCCCCGGGCCTTAGTGTTTTTGTTTAATTGGCGACGGGGTGCGGGCTGGTGTTCGGGCTGATACGCCACTTTGTCTCGGCCACGAGGTGGTCGGTCAGCCGCATCCTGCGCTGGTAGTGTAGGCTTTAATGCCTCCTCCTTGAGTTGAGGTAGCAACCTGCGCTTTGGGTAGCTTTTGGTTGGGCGCTTGGGTCTGTATTCCTCGGCTGCTAGGACCTCAGTCCATCTATCAGTTAGAAGATCTTGATCAGCTTGGAGCTGCTGCTGCATTTTCTTCAGGCTTTTTGCAGTGGCTATAAGTCGGCGCTTGAAGCGCTCCTGCTCGACGGGATCTTCAGGGACGATGAATTCTTCGTCGCCAAGGCTCACTTCATCTTCGGAGAGGGGCATGTAATTGTCATCCCTTGATTCTCCATCCGTTGCCTGTTCCTTGGGGCTAGCTTTCCCATCCTCCCGCTCGGCCTGCATGAAGCCTGGCTGGGCGGGATTGTTTTCGTCTTCGGCACCATTCAGATTGCTATCGTCTCTTGTTCCGGTATCGCTATTTTTGCTTTGGCGGGGCTTAGAGCGGCACCGATGACGCCGGTGCTTAGATTGCTTCTCAAGGGGATTATCCTCCATTGCCTCATCTCCCTTGCTTTCTTTGGGGGCGTCCACCATATATATATATCATATGATGAGGTGGCTGTCAAGCGCCCTGTGGGCGGTGGTTCCTGTTCCTCTCCAGCATCGTCGTCCATACCGTCGATGTCTTTGGAGTCAAAATCAAGCATGTCGGTTAGGTCATCGACAGTGGCTATTAAGTGGGTGGTGAGTGGGGAACGAATTCCTTCGTCGTCCGCTTCCCACTCAAGCCGGACATAGTTTGGCCAAGAGTCTCCTGACAGAGAGAGAGATTTCAGTGAATTTAGCACGTCGCCCAAGGGTGAGTGCTGAAAGATATCAGCGGAGGTAAACTCCATGATCGGCGCCCAATCAGAGTCGATGGGCATGGATGCACGTGGTTCGGAACCCATGACCAGAGACGAGTCCGAGGGTCTGATGACACATATTTCTTTGGAGGTGAAGTTTGTGTTTGGCTCTAGCACCGATGAGTGTACGGCCTCCGTGGCGGGGTCTACCCACCCATCCTCGGATGGCGCGATCTGCTCCGGATCTAAGGCCGGGGCAGCTATAGGTGCGTTCTCCTGAACACCATCTGATGGCAGATCTAAGTCATGCTCATCGTGACTGTGCGATGCGCCTGTCATGGGCTTGAATCCGTTGAAGATCAAGTCTCCACGGATGTCGGCAGTGTAGTTCAAGCTTTCAAACCTGACCTGATGGCAGGGGCGTAGCTATCGATCTCCTCCAAATGGCCAAGCGAGTTGGCCCGCAGTACGAAGCTGCCGAATACGAAGATCTGCCCGAGGAGGAGAACCTCACCCTGGATTGCATCGTTGCAGATGATTGGAGGAGCCATCAAGCCTTATCGTGACGGCACAGTGGAACCCTCAATGAAAGCACCAATGTCAGTGTCAAAACCAGCGGATCTCGGGTAGGGGGTCTCGAACTGTGCGTCTAAGGCTAACGGTAACAGGAGGCGGGGGACACAATGTTTACCCAGGTTCGGGCCCTCTCGATGGAGGTAATACCCTACTTCCTGCTTGATTGATCTTGATGATATGAGTATTACAAGAGTTGATCTACTACAAGATTGTAGATGCTAAACCCTAGAAGCTAGCCTATGATTATGATTGTTGTCGTCCTACAGACTAAACCCTCCGGTTTATATAGACACCGGAGGGGGATAGGGTTACGTAGAGTCGGTTACAGAGAAGGAGATCTACATATCCGAATTGCCAAGCTTGCCTTCCACACAAAGGAGAGTCCCATCCGGACACGGGACGAAGTCTTCAATCTTGTATCTTCATAGTCCAACAGTCCGACCAAAGTATATAGTCCGGCTGTCCAAGGACCCCCTAATCCAGGACTCCCTCAGGGAGGGCTCCAGAGGATCACTACTAGGAAAAGGCTTGCTAGTGGCGCACCAGTTTTGCCTACTAATGGCACACTACTGGTGCGCCACTAGCATCACGCCATTAGAATTAAATTCTAATGGTGCACCACTGGTGCGCCATTAGTATCTGGTGTTCTAATGGTGCACCACGTAGTGCGCCATTAGTATAGCCCAGAGTGCGCCATTAGAATGCCTCCCAGGGGGCCATATGTACCCATGTGCTTTGGCATACTAATGGCGCACCACTAGGTGATGCGCCATTAGTGTGATTATCACAGTGCGCCATTAGTGTCTTGTGTGGTGCACCACTAGTATGAATATTAGGGATTTTTTTTCATTTCTGATATTTTCACAGGTTACAAAATATATTATTGAACAGAATTTAGACAAGACCACACATCAACAGCAGCTTCATCGAATATAATAGAAGATTAGTCTCCGAATACAATTCATCATATTAGTCTCCAAATTCAAAAGACCAAACAAAGATAGAACATTACAAGTCTCGAGACCGCGAGTGGCGAGTTTGTCTTCACATTACAAGTCAATATCGATCATCTAAACTACCATCACATAGAAGAGACTGCGGTCATCACGATGAGCATCATCGCAATGAAACTGGTCTTCATCCGGTTCCTCCAACGCTCCCTCCTCTCTCCCGCTAGATAGCGGGCATATCTAGATTCCGCCTCCGCCCTTGTACACGACATACGACAGCATCTCTATGCACAAGCCAAACAACAGACAATACATAGGCAATATATAAGTATGCAACAAAAGGATTGGAAGAGAAAAGCAAGACATTAATAGCACAATTCATGGTCCTACTAATAAATAGCATCAATTACATCTAAGTTGAACGACTGTCCAAACCAAAGAGACATACAAGTTCATTAAATTTTAATTACAACATGAGCCAATCAATGTTTCAGAACTACGCATAGCATCACTACTTTCGACTCGACTCATGGGCCGGAGCGTGGATGAAGCCGCCGTATGTCGTGATGGTCATGAAATCGTGGGCGTTGTCAGCCTTCATTTGTAGCGTTGTGTCTATCTCACTATTGGATGGTTGATATATGATGTAGAACTGCCCCGAGGTACGAAGGACATCTTGATGGATAATTTCCGCAAACTCTGACTGGATGCGAAAGAATTCTTGTCTGATGTCCGCGTCCTGGATTGCCGACAAGCTCGCGGCCCAATCTTTGAGATTATCTGGTAGCAGAAGGTGATGATGGTCCAGTATGATCGCCCGCATGTGATGGAGGGCATAGTAGGCATCCTTCTGACCGCCAGGCGGCTGCTTGATGCAGGAGAACTTTGTATTGTGGGCGAACACGTGCGCGTCGTACCGTGGTGAAGGTGCCTCCAGATTTGGCGTAGCCAGGGAGAACATCATCAAGAACTTTCTTGATATTTGTGTAGTCTATCTTGGAGTCATAGTCTGGGTCGAAATACGTGGCCATGGAATATTTCGGGCTTAAGAGGATGAGTGTGCAATGTGTGTTACTGCACAGAACACGGAATGTTAGAAAAAAAAGAACGATCAAAATCTAAGAAATCATATGTTACGGGGTAGTTAGGGGATGACTTACTCGGGAAAGTAAGGCACAAGGAAGTTATCCTTATCTGGGTTTGCCAGAATGACGCATTCGTGGTAAGAACTCGCGACATGCCGGTCCCTAGCGCTGCACAAGTTCTTGGCATGCATGTAGAAAGGGCCGACTATCACGATGTCCGGGGTCTTGTCTCTAATGATCCGCATCTCCATACTCAGCGAAAACAGCCGAACGAAGGTGTAGTGCAGCGGATGAAGGTTAAACATAGCAAAGATGTCATCAAACCACAAGACGATCGTACCCCCGATGGCACCATCCACAAAGCCTTTGCCCTCTGGCACCTTGGCCACGAAAACCGGGTATGCCACATCATTCTCTCTGAGACGCCGCTTCTCCAAAGAAAGAACACTGTCATGCAGACTCCGCATAGCACCGGTTGCAGCATTGAGCATATTTGTCGGTAGCATCGCCCTACCCGCCACATGCACCCTCCTCGAGATATCCTTAGGTGAAGGTGGCCCGTCCTGAGCACAAATCGTACTCGGTGCCGACTGGCTCGCACCCTTGTTACTCTTTCTTTTCAGTCCCTTCTTCTTCTGTTATAATGGGACCGATTTCTGCTCACAGACCGCCTTCTTGAGTGTGTTGGGGCTGATAATATTTGGTACCTCGGCTATCTGAGGCTCGGTGAAGTCGGCAGCTGGAGGCATCTCCTCAGAACTGAACGCCAGACAACGCCTGTTGCAATTGGGTTTCTCCGCAGTACCAGCTAGACCGCGGTCGTCTTTTGTAGGGTTGGGTTCTTGAGAAAGAGGCCCGTAGAATTCATCATCGTACCCATGTTCGGCAAAGTACTTATCGACGTTGCTAAATGTACGGCCGTCGTCGTCCAGATCCTGTTCCATATGCATGTTCGGATCCTGTGCCATAGGGATGTCCGACATGTCCGGTAGCGTTGCGGCGGTCTTGCCATGGCTTGGCGCCGGCATGACTGGCGGTGTTGTCTTTGGGGTGGTGTCCCCCGCCACCAAACGAATCTAGCTCTTCGGCCAAAGCAGGGGCCAGCTTAGGCAGACGCTGAGGGTCATTAGATCATCTTCGTCGGCCCCGGCGGGTCAAATCGGAGGTGACAACTCGTCCCAGCCTGGCAGCACCCGAACCAATTGAACCCTATACACGGTGGGTGGCATCGGTTTACCATGGAACACGGGGTTGCCTGGTTGAACGAATTTGCCCTTGGCGACATCGACCAACTCGTCGTTCACGAAGTGCAGGAGAGTGCACGGAACGTCGGCGGCGCCCTGCGAAAACATGTAGGGTGTCAGGGATGCCCAGTCAAAGGCAAAAGGAGATGAAGTCCTCGGCCGAGAGGCTTAATTAGTTACTGTGATGATGGCGTCGAGCTCGGCTAATGTCGAGGCACCGCCAACGACGGGCGTGCAACTGACAGAGGGGCCACTTGCTGCCGAGGTGCCGGCCGGCATACACCCAGGTGCATTAAGCTCCAATGCCGGCTGTGCCGGCGTCGGAGACACCAATACCGCCGCCGCCGGAGACACCAATGGCGCCGCCTGCGCATTGTGCGAGTTGCTGGCCGTGAAGCTGGGAATCGGGGCGGCCCCTATTGGCCACCCGCAATCCACATCGTCAGCCCATGAATCAAGGTAGGGATAATGCCGGTGAGCGTCGATCCCAGTTGTTGTTGCACTTGCTCTTGGACAATCTACAGAATCTGCGCCACTTGTGCCCTGAGTTCTTGAACCTCGCGCGACTGGCTTTCCGAGCTGGTCCTTTTCTCCTTTCGCCCACCAGCGGTATAGTATGATGACCATTTTGTGGACAAGCCTTTGCCGGCCACACGACCAGCTAACGACGGCTTACTGAGCTTATCCTTGTTTTTCATTACGTTCAACGCCCTATTTAGAGTGCTGTCCCAAGCAGGGGTGCTCTGAGACGACCCCGCACTACTGCTTTCAGTCTCCTTCACCAGAAAAAGCTCAAGCGCCCTGGTCTTCGGATCCGTGGTAAGCTCCTTTGTTATCGGGTCCTCCTTGTACCGGGCCCTGACATAGTTCCTGGTCTGCTTGTCACTGCTGTATTTCTCGAAGCGGGGCGGTAGGCCTTGCTTGGCACGCTTCGCGTCCTCCTTGTCCCATATAGGCTCCGCCACTCTGTAACCGTCAGGACTGAGTTTGTGTTCCCCTAAGTTCAACTCCCGCATTTCTTTCCCCCAATGACTTGATTCGGAGGTTGCACCGCTCTCGCACTTAATCTTGAACTCCTTGTAGTCATCTTCGCCGATCGAAGGATTTTTTGCCTTGATCTTCTCATAACTATCACCTTTCTCAATCATTCTCTTCACGCGCTTCTCCAAGTAGACAGGGCCGTGCTCATCCTTGTGAGGGTGGCACTATTCACTTTATTCCCTGAGAGGCGTGTGATTTGAAATTCAGAGGGGAACTTGTATCGTTCGTGCAACTTCGTGAAGAGGAGGTTGCGCAAATTCCCTCGGTCCTTATGCCTAAGGTTCTCAGTGTTGATCGAGATGATGCTCCGAAAAATGCACCCGAGATGAACCGAGTACCCCTTGACTATATGTTTGGGCTCCATTGGATGCCCGTTGGAGTCCACTTGAGTAAATTCTTCCTTGACGGTGCGGAGCGCGTTCGGGCGCCGGTCCTTCCGTTGCCTGTTCGGTTGGCTGCCATCTGTGCGTGCAGGCACGATTGGGCTTTGGCGGGTCGGTAATGAAGAAGCATTGGTACACTTGGGAAGCCAGTACCCATGGCTCATTTTTTGCAGTCACATTTGCGCCCGTGGTCTTGGATTTGGCTTCGGGTATAACCATGGTGGTGAAATACCGGTCTTCTTTTATGACGCTCTTGGCCCATCTAACACGGAACATCGGGACCTTCTCTCCAGCGTAGCTCAACTCCCAGATCTCCTCGATCCTTCGATAGTATCTGTCCTTGTCGTTACCGGTGTAGGATTCCATCGTTACCCCGGAGTTCTGATAACCATCGCTCTTCATGTCCTTGTCCTCGGTGTAGAATGTGTAGCCGTTGATATCGTACGCCTCATACGTCATCAGGTTGTGCTTGGCGTCCTGTGACAAGGCGAATATGAGTTGTTCTTCCGTGGAAGAATCCTCATGTAAAGGGTACGACAGAAGCTTATGCTTGAACCAACGCGTGAAACATGAGTTGTGCTCTTCGATTATATCTCCGTCCGTCTTCTGTTGGCCTTGGTCATTGTACGTCTTCTCAATAAAGGTTTTATGCTCTACCACCCAAGGATCGACCACGTCTATGTGTTTTAGCGCGACTAGGTTTGCTCTTTCAAAGTCGGCGTGTTGACCCTCCAAGTCGACATGCATTTCGCGGCGACCCTCACGGTGACCCCATCCAGCGAGCCTGCCGAGGTGCCTGTTGACGGGCAGACCAACGGGGTCCTTGATGCCTAGATAATTCGTGCAGTAGGAGATGCACTCTTCGGTCAGAAAGCCCCTAGCGATGACATCAAGGCTGTGAGGCACACGGTGGATCTTCCAGTATGGCAAGTCCCTGAAAACAGACCTCGTTTTCCATACCTTCAGCAGCTGCTCTGGCGCCTTTCGCTTCTTTCCTAGCTCTGGCGCCTTTTACTTCTTTCCCGGCAGTGGGCAATCTTTCCAATTTTTCAACAACTGGTCTATTTCCTCACTGCTCCTCGTGCGCGGCCGTCTTCGGGGTTCGGTTTCACCATCGAACAGATCCTTGCGTTTCCTCCACGGGTCATCGTCGCGAAGCCACCTTCGATGTCCCATGAACACGGTTTTCAAAGACCCTGGATCTCTATCTAGCTGGCGATACGTTGTCTCATCCATGCACCTGACGCATCCAGAAAATCTGTGGACCACCTGCCCCGCGAGATATCCGTAACCGAGATAGTCGTGCACCGTCGTGAGCAGTGCGGCTCTCCTAGGGAAATATTCTTTCTCTGCGGCGTCCCACGTATTAGCTGGCGTTTTCCACAACGTGTCTAGTTCCTCTTTCAGCAGCCCCAGATACAAATTGATGTCGTTCCCTGGTTGTTTCGGCCCTTCAATTAGCATACTCATGTGAATGTACTTCCTCTTCATGCACAACCAGGGGGGAAGGTTGTACATCCACACAAACACAGGCCAGGTTCTATGTGTGCTTCTCTTGCTGCCAAACGGATTGACTCCATCGGTGCTCGCGCCCAGCACGATGTTCCTTGGATCCTTCCCAAATTCTGGGTGTTCGAAGTTCAACGCTTGCCACTGGCTCGCATCCTTTGGGTGACTCAACATCTTGTCTTTTTTATTTATCTCCGGATCATTTGCGTCATCTTCTCGCTTCTTCTCCTCCCTATCCGCGTGCCAACGCAGGAGCTTTGCTACCTTAGGGTCCGCGAAATACCGCTGCAGACGAGGAGTGATCGGAAAGTACCACACCACTTTTCGAGGATCTTTCTTCCTCTTCATGTATCGAGTGACGCCGCACACCAGACATATGGTAGACTCCACGTGCTCGTCCTAATAAATGATGCAATTGTTCATGCACACATGGTATTTCATGTGCGGTAAATCCAGAGGACACACGATTTTCTTTGCCTCCTTGAAACTGGTCGAGCACTTGTTCCCCTTGGGAAGACATTCGTGCCAGAATGACATGTTCTCGCCGAAGCATGCCTCGGTCATTTTGTGTTTTACCTTCATCTCCAGAGCCATGAGCGTTACTTTCAGGCGGGTATCCTCGGGCCTGCATCCTTCATACAATGGAGTAACCGTGTCTATCTCCAGTTGATCCAGCTTGGCTTTCTCTCGGGCGGCAGCTCTTGTGTTATCCGTCTGCTTGAGAAGCAGCTCTTGAATATGAGAGTCCTGCAGCCAGCCCATCGATGGTCCATCATCGTCTGCTCCTCCGGCATCTTCATCTTCATGATCATGCCCTTCGTCTGCTCCGGCATCTTCCTCATCATCATGTCCTGCATCTTCTACATGATGACTGTGTACAACATCACCGTCGTGATCATGTCCTAGAGATTCTTCGTCTTCTTGCCCGCCCGAGTCGTGGTGGTTGTCTTGCTGCACTTCCTCATTTCTTGCCCGCCCCCCATGGACGACTTCATAGTCATCTTCATCACCTTGCCACCGATAGCCATCCATGAAACTACACAAGAGCAGGTGGTCCCGCACCTGCCCGGAATCCGGGTCCAAAATAAGGCTCTTCAGCTTGCATCTTCGACACGGACATCTTATCTCCATCTCGTTCTTTTGAAGCATCTCAGCCTTCACGGAGCTCAAAAACCTATTCACGATGCCTTCGGTCATCGTGCGGACCATGGTCGCCTGCGGGGTAGTGAAGGAAATATGCCCTAGAGCCAATAATAAAGTTATTATTTATTTCCTTATATCATGATAAATATTTATTATTCATGCTAGAATTGTATTAACCGGAAACATAATACATGTGTGAGTACATAGACAAACATAGTGTCAATAGTATGCCTCTACTTGACTAGCTCGTTTATCAAAGATGGTTATGTTTCCTAGCCATGGACAAAAGAGTTGTCATTTGATTAACGGGATCACATCATTGGGAGAATGATGTAATTGACTTGATCCATTCCGTTAGCTTAGCACTTGATCGTTTAGTATGTTGCTATTGCTTTCTTCATGACTTATACATGTTCCTGTAACTATGAGATTATGCAACTCCCGTTTACCGGAGGAACACTTTGGGTGCTACCAACATCACAACGTAACTGGGTGATTATAAAGGAGTACTACAGGTGTCTCCAAAGGTACATGTTGGGTTGGCGTATTTCGATATTAGGTTTTGTCACTCCGATTGTCGGAGAGGTATCTCTGGGCCCTCTCGGTAATGCACATCACTATAAGCCTTGCAAGCAATGTAGCTAATGAGTTAGTTACGGAATGATGCATTACGTAACGAGTAAAGAGACTTGCCGGTAACGAGATTGAACTAGGTATTAGATACCGATGATCGCATCTCGGGCAAGTAACATTGCCGATGACAAAGGGAACAACGTATGTTGTTATGCAGTTTGACCGATAAAGATCTTCGTAGAATATGTAGGAGCCAATATGAGCATCCATGTTCCGCTATTGGTTATTGACCGAGAATAGTTCTAGGTCATGTCTACATAGTTCTCGAACCCGTAGGGTCCGCACGCTTAAGGTTTCGATGACAGTTATATTATGAGTTTATGAGTTTTGATGTACCGAAGGAGTTCGGAGTCCCGGATGAGATCCGGGACATGACGACGAGTCTCGAAATGGTCGAGACGTAAAGATCGATATATTGGACGACTATATTCGGAGTTCGGAAAGGTTCCGAGTGATTCGGGTATTTTTTGGAGTACCGGGGAGTTACGGGAATACGGGGAAGAGTATTGGGCCTTAATGGGCCTTAGTGGGAAGGAGCCAGGAGGTGGCGCGTGCCCCTCCCAAGCACAGTCCGAATTGGACAAAGGGTTTGGGGCGCGGCCCCCCTCTCCCTTCCTTCTCCACTCCCCTCCTTTTCCCCCTTCTCCTAGTTGGACTAGGAAAGAAGGAGTCCTACTCCCGGTGGGAGTAGGACTCCCCTTGGCGCGCCCTCCTTGGCCGGCCACTCCCTCCCCCTTGGCTCCTTTATATACGGGGGCAGGGGGACACCCCATGACACACAAGTTGATCTTCGTGATCGTTCCTTAGCCGTGTGCGGTGCCCCCCTCCACCATATTCCACCTCGGTCATATCGTCGCGGAGTTTAGGCGAAGCCCTGCGCTGGTAGAACATCATCATCATCACCACGCCGTCGTGCTGACGGAACTCATCCCCGACACTTTGCTGGATCGGAGTCCGGAGATCATCATCGAGCTGAACGTGTGCTGAACTCGGAGGTGTCGTACGTTCGGTACTTGGATCGGTTGGATCATGAAGACGTACGACTACATCAACCGCGTTGTCATAACGCTTCCGCTCACGGGCTACGAGGGTACGTGGACATTACTCTCCCCTCTCGTTGCTATGCATCACCATGATCTTGCGTGTGCGTAGGAAATTTTTTGAAATTACTACGTTCCCCAACAGTGGCATCCGAGCCTGGTTTTATGCGTAGATGTCATATGCACGAGTAGAACACAAGTGAGTTGTGGGCGATACAAGTCATACTGCTTACCAGCATGTCATACTTTGGCTCAGCGGTATTGTGAGATGAAGCGGCCCGGACCAACATTACGCGTATGCTTACGCGAGATTGGTTTCACCATTACGAGCACTCGTGCTTAAAGGTGACTGGCGGGTGTCTGTCTCTCTCACTTTAGCTGAATCGAGTGTGGCTACGCCCGGTCCTTGCGAAGGTTAAAACAGCATTAACTTGACGAACTATCGTTGTGGTTTTGATGCGTAGGTAAGAACGGTTCTTGTTAAAGCCCGTAGCAGCCACGTAAAATTTGCAACAACAAAGTAGAGGACGTCTAACTTGTTTTTGCAGGGCATGTTGTGATGTGATATGGTCAAGACCTGATGCTATATTTTATTGTATGAGATGATCATGTTTTGTAACCGAAGTTATCGGCAACTGGCAGGAGCCATATGGTTGTCGCTTTATTGTATGAAATGCAAACGCCCTGTAATTGCTTTACTTTATCACTAAACGGTAGCGATAGTCGTAGAAGCAATAGATGGCGTAACGACAACGATGCTATGATGGAGATCAAGGTGTCGCGCCGGTGACGATGGTGATCACGACGGTGCTTCGAAGATGGAGATCACAAGCACAAGATGATGATGGCCATATCATATCACTTATATTGATTGCATGTGATGTTTATCCTTTAAGCATCTTATCTTGCTTTGATTGACGGTAGCATTTTAAGATGATCTCTCACTAAATTATCAAGAAGTGTTCTCCCTGAGTATGCACCGTTATGAAAGTTCTTCGTGCTGAGAAACCACGTGATGATCGGGTGTGATAGGCTCTACATTCAAATACAACGGGTGCAAAACAGTTGCACACGCGGAATACTCAGGTTAAACTTGACGAGCCTAGCATATAACAGATATGGCCTCGGAACACGGAGACCGAAAGGTCGAGCGTGAATCATATAGTAGATATGATCAACATATTGATGTTCACCGTTGAAACTACTCCATCTCACGTGACGATCGAACATGGTGTAGTTGATATGGATCACGTAATCACTTAGAAGATTAGAGGGATGTCTATCTAAGTGGGAGTTCTTAAGTAATATGATTAATTGAACTTAAATTTATCATGAACTTAGTCCTGGTAGTATTTTGCAAATTATGTTGTAGATCAATAGCTTGCGTTATTGCTTTCATATGTTTATTTTGATATGTTCCTAGAGAAAATTGTGTTGAAAGATGTTAGTAGCAATGATGCGGATTGGATCCGTGATCTGAGGTTTATCCTCATTGCTGCACAGAAGAATTATATCCTTAATGCACCGCTAGGTGACAGACCTATTGCAGGAGCAGATGCAGAGGTTATGAATGTTTGGCTAGCTCAATATGATGACTACTTGATAGTTTTGTGCACCATGCTTTATGGCTTAGAATCGGGACTTCAAAGACGTTTTGAACGTCATGGACCATATGAGATGTTCCAAGAGTTGAAGTTAATATTTCAAGAAAATACCTGAGTTGAGAGATATGAAGTCTCCAACAAGTTCTATAGCTAAAAGATGGAGGAGAATCGCTCAACTAGTGAGCACGTGCTCAAATTGTCTGGGAACTACAATCGCTTGAATCAAGTGGAAGTTAATCTTCCAGATAAGATAGTGATTGACAGAATTCTCTAGTCACCATCACCAAGTTAGTAGAACTTTGTGATGAACTATAGTATGCAAGGGATGACGAAAACGATGCCCGAGCTCTTCGTGATGCTGAAATCGACGAAGGTAGAAATCAAGAAAAGAGCATCAAGTGTTGATGATTGACAAGACCACTAGTTTGAAGAAAAGGGCAAAGGGAAAGAAAGGGTACTTCAAGCAGAATGGCAAGCAAGTTGTCACTCCCGCGAAGAAGACCAAAGCTGGACCAAAGCCTGAAACTGAGTGATTATACTGCAAAGGAAATGGTCACTGGAAACGGAAATACCCTGAATATTTGGTGGATAAGAAGGATGGCAGAGTGAACAAGGGTATATTTGATACACAGGTTATTGATGTGTACTTTACTAGTGTTTATAGTAGCCCCTGAGTATTTGATACTTGTTCAGTTGCTAAAAAATAGTAACGCGAAATAGGAGTTACAGAATAAACAGAGACTAGTTGAGGGTGAAGTGGCGATGTGTGTTGGAAGTAGTTCCAAGATTGATATGATCATCATCACACTCTCCCTATACTTTTGAGATTAGTGTTGAACCTAAATAAATTTGGCGTTTGCGTTGAGCATGAATATGATTTGATCATGTTTATTGCAATACGGTTATTCATTTAAAGTCAGAGAATAATTGTTATTCTATTTACATGAATAAAGCCTTTGATGGTCATACACCCAATGAAAAAAGTTTGTTGGATCTCGATCGTAGTGATACACATATTCATAATATTGATGCCAAAAGATGCAAAGTTGATAATGATAGTGCAACTTATTTGTGGCACTGCCGTTTGGGTCATATCGGTGTAAAGCGCATGAAGAAACTCCATAAATATGGATTTTTGGAATCTCTTGGTTATGAATCATTTGATGCTTGCGAACCGTGCCTTTTGGGCAAGATGACTAAAACTCCGTTCTCCGGAACAATGGAACGAGCTACTGACTTGTTGGAAATAATACATACCGATGTATGCGATCCAATGAGTGTTGATGCTCGTGGCAAGTATCGTTATTTTCTGACCTTCACAAGATGATTTGAGCAGATATGAGTATATATACTTAATGAAACACAAGTCTGAAACATTTGAAAAGTTCAAAGAATTTCAGAGTGAAGTGAAGAATCATCATAACAAGAAAATAAAGTTTCTACGATCTGATCATGGATGAGAATATTTGAGTTACGAGTTTGGTCTTCAATTAAAACAATGTGGAATAGTTTCACAAACTCATGCCACCTGGAATACCACAGCTTAATGGTGTGTTCGAACGTCATAACCGTACTTTATTGGATATAGTGCAATCTATGATATCTCTTATCGGTTTACTACTATCGTTTTGGGATTATGCATTAGAGACAGTTGCATTCACTTTAAATAGGGCACCATCAAAATCCGTTGAGACGACGCCTTATGAACTGTGGTTTGGCAAGAAACCAAAGTTGTCATTTCTTAAAGTTTGGGGCTGTGATGCTTATGTGAAAAAGTTTCAACCTGATAAGCTCGAACCCAAATCGGAGAAGTGCGTCTTCATAGAATACCCAAAGGTAACTATTGGGTACACCTTCTATCACAGATCTGAAAGCAAGTTTCGTTGCTAAGATGGATCCTTTCTAGAGAAGGAGTTTCTCTCGAAAGAAGTGAGTGGGAGGAAAGTAGAACTTGATAAGGTAATTGTACCTTCTCCCAAATTGGAAAGTAGTTCATCACAGAAATCAGTTCCTGTGATTCCTACACCAATTAGTGAGGAAGCTAATGATGATGATCATGATGCTTCAGATCAAGTTACTACCGAACCTCATAGGTCTTCTAGAATAAGATCCGCACCAATGAGGTATGGTAATCCTGTTCTGGAAGCCATGTTACTAGACCATGATGAACCTATGAACTATGAGGAAGCAATGATGAGCCCAGATTCCACGAAATGGCTTGAGGCCATAAAATCTGAGATATGATCCATGTATGAGAAAAAAGTATGGACTTTGATTGACTTGCTCGATGATCAGCAAGCCATGTTAAATAAATGGATCTTCAAGAGGAAGACGGACACTGATAGTAGTGTTACTATCTACTAAGCTCAACTTGTTGCGAAAGGTTTTCAACAAGTTCAAGGTATTGAATACGATGAGATTTTCTCACTCGTATCGAAGCTTAAGTCTGTCTGAATCATGTTAGCAATTGCCACATTTTATGAAATCTGGCAAATGGATGTGAAAACTGCATTCCTTAATGGATTTATTAAAGAAGAGTTGTATATGATGCAACCAAAAAGTTTTTGTCAATCCTAAAGATGCTAACAAAGTGTGCAAGCTCCAGCAATCCATCAATGGACTGGTCCAAGCATCTCGGAGTTGGAATATACGCTTTGATGAGTTGATCAAAGCATATGGTTTTATACGGACTTTTGGAAAGACCTGTATTTACAAGAAAGTGAGTGGGAGCACTACAACATTTCTGATAAGTATATGTGAATGCCATATTATTAATTGGAAATGATGTAGAATTTTCTGGAAAGCATAAAGGAGTGTTTGAAAGAAGTTTTTCAAAGAAAGACCTCGGTGAAGCTGCTTACACATTGAGCATCAAGATCTATATAGATAGATCAAGACGCTTGATAAGTTTTTCAATGAGTACATACCTTGATAATTTTTTTTGAAGTAGTTCAAAATGGAACAGTCAAAGAAAGAGTTCTTGCCTGTGTTGCAAGGTGTGAAGTTGAGTAAGACTCAAAACCCGACTATGGCAGAAAATAGAAAGAGAATGAAAAGTCATTCCCTATGCCTCAGTCATAGGTTCTATAAAGTATGCTATGCCGTGAACCAGACCTATTGTATACCTTGCTCTGTGTTTGGCAAAGGAATACAATTTTGATCTAATAGTAGATCACTGGACATCAGTCAAGAATATCTTTAGTGAGGACCAAGGAAATACTTCTCGATTATGGAGGTGATAAAAGAGCCCGTCGTAAAAAGTTACATCGGTGCAAGCTTGTACAACGATCCAGATGACTCTAAGTCTCAATCTGGATACATATTGAAAGTGGGAGCAATTAGCTAGAGTAGCTCCATGCAGAGCATTGTAAACTTAGAATATTTGCAAAATACATACGGCTCTGAATGTGACAGACCCGTAGACTAAACTTCTCTCATGAGCAAAACATGATCATACCTTAGTACTCTTTGGGTGTTAATCACATAGCAACGTGAACTAGATTATTGACTCTAGTAAACCCTTTGGGTGTTGATCACATGATGATGTGAACTATGGGTGTTAATCATATACAGATATGAATATTGGTGTTAAATCACATGATGATGTGAACTAGATTATTGACTCTAGTGGAAGTGGGAGAGTGAAGGAATTATGCCCTAGAGGCAATAATAAAGTTATTATTTATTTCCTTATATCATGATAAATGTTTATTATTCATGCTAGAATTGTATTAACCGGAAACATAATACATGTGTGAATACATAGACAAACATAGTGTCACTAGTAGGCCTCTACTTGACTAGCTCGTTTATCAAAGATGGTTATGTTTCCTAGCCATGAACAAAAGAGTTGTCATTTGATTAACGAGATCACATCATTGGGAGAATGATGTGATTGACTTGACCCATTCTGTTAGCTTAGCACTTGATCGTTTAGTATGTTGCTATTGCTTTCTTCATGACTTATACATGTTCCTGTAACTATGAGATTATGCAACTCCCGTTTATCGGAGGAACACTTTGGGTGCTACCAAACGTCACAACGTAACTGGGTGATTATAAAGGAGTACTACAGGTGTCTCCAAAGGTACATGTTGGGTTGGTGTATTTCGAGATTAGGTTTTGTCACTCCGATTGTCGGAGAGGTATCTCTGGGCCCTCTCGGTAATGCACATCACTATAAGCCTTGCAAGCAATGTAGCTAATGAGTTAGTTACGGAATGATGCATTACGTAACAAGTAAAGAGACTTGCCGGTAACGAGATTGAACTAGGTATTAGATACCGACGATCGAATCTCGGGCAAGTAACATGCCGATGACAAAGGGAACAACGTATGTTGTTATGCGGTTTGACCGATAAAGATCTTCGTAGAATATGTAGGAGCCAATATGAGCATCCAGGTTCCGCTATTGGTTATTGACAGAGAATAGTTCTAGGTCATGTCTACATAGTTCTCGAACCCGTAGGGTCCGCACGCTTAAGGTTTCGATGACAATTATATTATGAGTTTATGAGTTTTGATGTACTGTAGGAGTTCGGAGTCCCGGATGAGATCCGGGACATGACGACGAGTCTCGAAATGGTCGAGACATAAAGATCGATATATTGGACGACTATATTCGGAGTTCGGAAAGGTTCCGAGTGATTCGGGTATTTTTCGGAGTACCGGGGAGTTACGGGAATACGTGGAAGAGTATTGGGCCTTAATGGGCCTTAGTGGGAAGGAGCCAAGAGGTGGCGCGCGCCCCTCCCAAGCCCAGTCCGAATTGGACAAAGGGTTTGGGGCACGGGCCCCCTCTCCCTTCCTTCTCCACTCCCCTCCTTTTCCTCCTTCTCCTAGTTGGACTAGGAAAGAAGGAGTCCTACTCCCGGTGGGAGTAGGACTCCCCTTGGCGCGCCCTCCTTGGCCGGCCACCCCCTCCCCCTTGGCTCCTTTATATACGGGGGCAGGGGGGCACCCCATGACACACAAGTTGATCTTCGTGATCGTTCCTTAGCCGTGTGCGGTGCCCCCCTCCACCATATTCCACTTCGGTCATATCGTCGCGGAGTTTAGGCGAAGTCCTGCGCCGGTAGAACATCATCATCGTCACCATGCCGTCGTGCTGACGAAACTCATCCCCGACACTTTGCTGGATCGGAGTCCGGGGATCGTCATCGAGCTGAACGTGTGCTGAACTCGGAGGTGCCGTACGTTCGGTACCTGGATCGGTAGGATCGTGAAGACGTACGACTACATCAACCGCGTTGTCATAACGCTTCCGCTTACGGTCTACGAGGATACGTGGACATTACTCTCCCCTCTCGTTGCTATGCATCACCATGATCTTGCGTGTGCGTAGGATTTTTTTTGAAATTACTACGTTCCCAACAGGTAGAACAAAACGATATTTTAGAACCAAGAAAAAATTTGGCATGACTTTCCCTAAAAATAGGACCAAAAAGAATGCATAGTGCCAAAATTCTCGCCGAAACGAAAATAAATCAACATTCCGGCAAAATATTGGCAACTATCCCATTTCAAATACCGGTACCTGCAAACACAAACATATATGCAACATCACAAACATATGCAACACCACGAACATACATAGATCTAGATAGGCCACAAAAAGTGCATGTGCACGTTGTTGGAGAGGGAGAACAACATAAAGATAGCTTCCCCACTTGCTTACCTATCAAAAAAAGGTAATTTAACCACTTAATTTGGATGAATCTATGGTGCAAATGAGGTGAGGAGGAGGAGGCAGTTGAGACAATCTTGGAGGAGGAGGTGGAGAATGAAGTGGGGAAAGTGAGTGGGTAGGTGGGCTGTCCAAAATATCTTGTTGGTCCCAGGTTACTAATGGCGCACCACCTGTAAATGCGCCATTAGTAACCCTGGTTACTAATGGTGCACCTGCTGCTGGTGCGCCATTAGTAGTTTTGCAAATAAATAAATAAATATTCTAATGGCGCACCGTGGCATAGTGCGCCATTACTAGTTTAAACTAGTAATGGCACACTATGCTACGGTGCGCCATTAGTAGTTTTGCAAAAAAAAAGAATAAAAAAAACAACAGTAGTGGCGCACTGTGTGGCCGGTGCGCCATTACTAGTTAGCACTAGTAATGGCGCACCGTGCCACGATGCGCCATTAGTATGTTTGGAAAAAATTGTTACTAGTGGCGCACCATGTGCCTGGTGCGCCATTAGTGTATTACACACTAATGGCGCACCTGCACATGGTGCGCCACTGCTATATAGCAGTGGCGCACCACATGACAGGTGTGCCATTAGTGTCCATTTAATCTATAGCCTTTTTCCTAGTAGTGGATGTTGGGCAGGGCTCTCCTGGCAAGAGTTCTAGGACCGATCCCGCAGCTACTAAGAGGAGGTTCGACTTCTATTTTAGTGTTTTGTTTTGCCTATCTTTTTGAACAGACTGACCCTTTTTTGCATTTGTTTTGCTAAGCGTGGCAATGAATTTCGTGTCTGACACTTGGCACCTTTTTTGCCACTTTCTTATATGTGTAGTGAGGCGACAGCTGGTGGACGAGCAATTACAAAGAAACAAGCACCAACGCCAACCCGTGTTTCTGCTCGATTGAACAAAAGTGCCCCCATTGCTGGTGACACCCCTTCCACCAGGTCATCTCCTCCTACGACGACGTCCAACATCGGGGATCCTGTCGTGTTGCGAGACATGAGAAAGCCAGTCAAGAAGTAGGTTATCCCTATTCTTTCATTGCCATATTGCTATATTTTTGCTTTTCAATGCAGCTGTTCAGCTTTCCACATGGGCTATTGCCATCAGTCCCACATGGCAACTGTTGTTTTTCCAATGATATCTTTCTTTTAACTGCATGGCAACTCATGCTTGTTTTTGCATGGCAACTGCTATCTAGGCCAAATGGCAACCCTTATTGCACCTACATGGCAACTACCATCTTTTCATTGGCTTGTGTGCTCATCCATACCTAGTTTTGAAATTGCATTCCTGGCAGATCAGAATTTTTTTTTTCATTTTTCAAGATGGCTACCATGGCAACTGCTAACTATGCCACATGGCAACTCTTATTCCACCTTCATTGCAACTACTAGCTTTCCATTGGCTTGTGTGCTCACCCATACCTAGTTTTGAAATGGCAGCCCTGGCACATCACACATTTTTTTCATTTTTTAAGATGGCTACCATGGCAAATATTTTTTGTTCATTTTTTAATACTTTTCATGTGCTTTTCCTTTGCAGGGTGAAGAAGACCACTACACGCGCGACCAAGCATATCATTAGGGACCCACTCGAACGCCTTCATTCAAAGTTGTCGACAGGTGGCAACTGAGATGTTCATGAGGCGCCAGTCGACAAAACTGCTGCTGCACCGTCAACTATTCCCACTAGCTCTGACGCAAGCGGCCGACCATCTCCGCTGGTTGCAGATGTGCAGACTACAACAACAAGCATCCGTATATCAGGGAGTGACGAGTTGGTATCTGCCAGGACTGATGAAATATTGCCCACTCTGCTGGCAATGAAGGATGCTGCTGTGAGCCATGCCACCCCATCAGCAAGTCTTGAAGTGGACGCCCCCGAGACCAACCTAAGCAAGGAAGATTCCCGCTCATCTGACACGGATTCCAAGCGCGTGCATGGTGGCACTCCTGTGTCCATGACAGAAGTGGCTGAGGTGACAGTTCATAATGATATGCCATCCACAGGTGAGAGTCTTGGCACAACATCTCCATCTCTTGGTGGTGCAGAGGTTGCTAAGGCGACCGTTTCGTGAGATGGTCTTCCACCTCGGCATCGTAGCCCCCGCAAGAAATCAACAGACATACCCAATGCACCGGCTGTAGCTAGAAGCAGCAGAGATGACTCTGGTTATGTTCCTGCGTCACACTGTTCCCACCACCTGCCAAAACCATTGTTATGGAGAAACCGGAAGACCAGAGTACAACTGATCCAGGTGGCAAGACGGGCACGACTGACGGAGGTGAACGTCCGGAGCAGACTGCGTCTTTATCCGCCGTGGAGAACCCCAGCTTAAATCTGCGCACTTCCAAGCTCCTAGTCAATGTTGGTGTCCCCTACAGCCCAAACAAGAAGATTGTCAAGAAAGCTATGACTGATACGGCTGACAACACACCCCGCCCTACGAATAAGCCCGATGATTCTGCAGCGGCCGATTCAGAAATGTTTGTTGATCTTTCACCTTGGATTCTGCCCCGCAAGTTGTTCGCAGTCCAGCCAATAGGCATGAGAGGCACCCAATGTCCTTCACCCCACCGAGCTTTAGCCTTGGCATCCATCAAGATCAACCAGTGGTCCAAGATCCTATGCCAGTTGCCTTTCCTTTCCCGGCAGGCATGGCCGCAATGATGGCGCAACCAATGGTCGAGGGCAGGAAGGCTGTCAAGTTCGCAGACCAGATCGTGCAAGGTACATTTCTTCTGTGCTTATCATTTTCTTGTATACATCTGTTTAGTCTGACTTTTGTCCCAAGCATTTTTTTGGGGGTTCTCACTTGTGATGGCAACTGTTATGTGATGACATGGCAACTGGATTTGCTGCACCATGTCACCTACATTTTTGTTGCCATGCTGCATTTTCCATTCGGCAACCACATGTCAACTGGAGTTGATACAACATGGCAACTGTAGTTGTTGTCACATGGCAACTATAGTGCACTACACATGGCAACAGATTTGCTGCACCATGTCACCTTCATTTTTGTTGCCATGCTGCATTTTCCATTCGGCAACCACATGGCAACTGGAGTTGACACAACATGGCAACTATAGTTGTTGTCACATGGCAACTACAATGCATTACACATGGCAACTGGAGTTGCCTCCACATGGAAACTCCTTACTTTTTGTACCTACATTTCATATCATGCACCCTTTCTTTCATACTACATTTGTTTTGTTTTCCAGGTACCCTAACCCAATTTTTTGATCCTTGCAGGCACCCTTGAGGAGATTTCACTGTCACTTGATGAAGCTTAGCGCAGGATTGAGGAGGCAACATTGCAGAGGAGGTCCTCATGAGGTCAGGGGCAATCAAGTTCCAACGTGCCTGCTGGGACAGTATTTGAGGATACCATTAGAAGTGCCACCCCTGGTTCTGTGAGGCCGCAGAGGGTAGTTCACCCACCTCCCGCGGATGACTACGAGCCCGAATTCAAGGCCACAAAGGAGTAGAACCAGCTGTACGATATCGCCAAGCGCTTTGGAAACGCGAGGGCCAGCAGCAAGCACATGAAGGAGCTGAAAGCGTAATGACCACACCACTCATCTTTGCTCTTTTTACCATTCATCTTTTTGCTATTTCTAGATATGATCCGTTTATGTTTTATTTCTTTTGTTTACTTAGTAGACATGATTCTTTCATGTTATCTCATTTTCATACAGCTCATGTTTGGACAGAACCAAGGTCATACAATGCGAAGTGACGTACGTCGACCTGGGTGATCTTGCCGAGTCTGTGAGGCCACTCGGTAAAATGTCGACGAATGTAGTTGCATGTGGGATTGACTTCATCAACAAGCATATGGATATGTCTCCCGACAAAACAATCATGCATTATAGTGTGACCTGCAAAATATGGTATGGTGACTTCCACCACAAAATCCCGAGGAAGAATTTTGCTGCGCATGGTGAATTCAAGCTCACAATGAAGAAATGTGTGAGTACTCCTTCCTTTTTTGCACATTTTTTCCTCCCATGGTATATTTTTTGCCAGTAGCTATGCTTCACATGTGGGCTACACCCTGTTTATGTGACAACTGTTTCATGTGGCAACAGCTGCCATGTAAACTGACTTTTGATTTGCATCCCCATACAAACTATGTGGCAACTTCAAACTAAAATACAGAGCAATTTTGTTCTTACATGGATGACAAATTTTTTTAACTACCCACTATAACTAAACATTCTATGTGATTCTACTTTTTGGCCCCTTGCTGCTTTATGTCACTCATGTGCCTCTTGCTGCAACCGGTGATATCCTTACACGTCATTTTCCCAATTACATCATTTTCTGTTCTTCATGTGAACTCTGCTTCTTCTTTCCTTCATTTTACTTGCAAGTCCTGTTCCCCATGTTCCAGGAGCTTGCACCACACGACCCACACGACAAGTGTGGTCACCACTACGCGATCTGCCTTAACCTGAAGAACCAACATTTTGAGGTGCTTGATTCAATGCGTTCGGCAGCTGATGCAGACCTTACTACGCATGCTGAATACTTCATCAACAACCTCAAAGAGACATGGAACCGTCACTACGAACACTCAAAGGTCCAGATCAGACATTTTCCAATTGAGTAAGTCACTACTAGGGAAAAGCCTAGCAACAACGCGGGTTTTGGGCCTATTAGTAACGCGGGGGCCGGCGCTACTAATAAGGCGCTACAGCTAACGTATAGCAGTAGCACGGGTGCCACCCACGCTACTACTACGTCCTTTAGTAGTAGTGTGGGTAAAAACCTGCTCTACTACTACCAGCGCGGTTTTTTTTTGAATTTTTTCAAAAAATATTTCGATTTTTTCCCTAATTTTCTGAATTATTTTAACCTCAAATCTCTAATCACCCCTCATCGCTGCTCAATTTAATCTCTAATCACCCCTCATCATTCCAAATCATCTAACTTCCCGGACGTTCACCCATCCTCTCACTACTCCAGCCTGAGCACGCTTAACTTCCGGGTTCTATTCTCCCTCGTTTCCAAGTCTGCACTTGTTGTTTTCCTGACAATAGTAAGATGTCAATCCTATTAACCTCAGGAATTTAGCTTGAGCATGAAGTCACACATTTCACTATTTGAGTTTGAAACTATTGTTCTAAAAAATTAGTAACACTAATATTTCTTGAATAATTAGTTTGACTATAGTTTGACTACAGTTTGGCCATAGTTTGACCAGATTTGACCAAAATTCAAAAAAACTAAAATAATTATTTAGTAACACTAATATTCTAGAATAATTAGTTTGACCATTGTTTGACCACAGTTTGACCACACAGTTTGAAATTTTTTCGATTTTTTCCACTCTAGATCTTAAAAGCCCCGTAACTTTTTTTCTGTTTGGTTTTTGAGGATTTTGAAAATGTTTAACGGGGTTCCCCCAGTTAAATTTGGATGTAACTTTTTGAGTAGATGATTTTTCATATAAAAAACTTTTTCATCCGAGTTAGTATGCAAAAGTTATGCCCATTTTTACAAATTCTCGAGAGATTTTGCAAATAAAGTCAAAATTCATATTTGCAAATTTTCCCAACAACTAGACCACATATCACATGGGAAACTTATTTTCTTTTATTTTTTTGACATTTTCATCATTTTGTTTTATTTTTTTAAAACTAAAAAGGCGATCCAGGGGGTAGAGTTTGAGAATGGGACCTTTAGTAGTAGCGCGGTTTTTTACCCCCTCGTTACTACTATGGCACCACTTAGTAGTAGCGAGGGCTAAAAACCAACGCTACTGCTATCAAACTTAGTAGTAGCGAGGTTTTAAAAACCCGCGCTACTACTATGGCATGTCCCGGGGGGCACGGTAGAGACCGCTTAGTAGTAGCGAGGGTTAAAAACCCGCGCTACTGCTATCAACTTAGTAGTAGCGAGGTTTAAAAACCTGCGCTACTGGTAAGTAGCAGTAGCGAGGGTTTTTAACCCTCGCTACTAGTAACTTTCTGTGTATAGGCTTTTCCCTAGTAGTGCGTGGCGACTACGAAGCAAGGAAACAAGTAATGTCCCATCTCTTTCTTCATGTGTCCTCTACAGCAATGCTAACCCTCTTGTCACCTCTGAATTGAAGTTTATTATTGTTATCTCTGTCCTTGTGAGTTCAGCTGATTCTTTTCTTGTGCAGGACGGACTGTAGCTTTCACACGTTGGAATACCTTGCAAAGTGGGAAGGTAGACTGGTTCTTGTTGTCACAGCTGCAATGGTCATTGAGCTCCGCAAAATTTACACATGGAACTGGTTGACGAATGAAGATTTCAACACGCGCTCCAGAGCACGTGAGTTCATAGAGGAAGCTGTAAAGAAATTCACCAAGAAGTACAAGTGATCACGTGGTGCTCCATACCGAACGCCTACCTTACATTCTATTGCCGACGAATGTAAGGTATTACCTTTGTTCTTTTCAAAACTACGTCCGTGTGCTATGTTATGACTGCAACTCCGCGTAGCCTAGTATGTAGTGGTGGTGTGTGAGTGATATTTGAATATTTTCTGTAATATATGTGTGAATGTGAACCTATTTAGGCGTGACAGTAGATACATTTATGTTTATCATTATTATTATGCTTTTATCATTGGTAGCACCAGTTTGGTGTTTCGAATGCGTCTACGATGTTTGAAAACATGGAAAATGTAGTTCATCAGACATGGTTAGTGAAAGTTATCGTCGTTTTTCATTTGGCACATTTGCTTCTTTTTTTCCATTGCTAACTGTACTGGCTAGCATGGTAGTTTGATCATGTAGCCGTAACCTTTTTGCGATTGCTGCACGTGACCCTTTTCAACTTGTTTCCCATAGTTTGCACACAATACACTATGTGTGACTAAAATGCGTTGACTGAACACGGAAATCTACGCGATGCAGAGTCATTACAAATAACATGGCATATTTCAGTAGAACTAACATGGCAGATTCAGTATAAACGACACAGCAGATTCAGTATAAATAACATGGCAAATTTAGTATACTTAACATGGCAAATTCAGTATACTTAACATGGCAGATTCAGTATAAAATAGCATGGCAGATTCAGTATACATAACATGGTAGATTCAGTATAAAATAGCATGGCAGATTCAGTATACATAACATGGTAGATTCAGTATAAAATAGCATGGTAGATTCAGTATACATAATATGGCAAATTAAGTACCATACACGTGGCAAATGTAGTTATCCATTCATGGCATTTTCCTTCAAATTATGATGCCCCTCAACAGTCATTGTCCCATTTTTAAAACATTTAGAACATCTAGATTACAAAAAATGTCACCAAGGACCATGTCTCAGTGCTCCAATGTTGCTTACGGATTGCCCGTCTCTTTCTTTATTTTCTTGTGTTTTGCTTGAATCTCCAATCTCGATTTGTATCTTATCTCTTTTAGACGCCCCTTTGTGATGGAACGGGGCGGGTTCCTGACCTGGGTTTGTGTGCTTGCTGTTCCAGATCCTACCTCCGAGTTTTCAGATGATGGCCCCGTGGACGAAGGCACACTTGATGTGCGGGGGAACCTGTGTAAGGCTTCCTCAGCTTTCCTCTTCTTGATCTCATCAAACTCTCTTTTCAGGGCCTTCCTGTGTTTTTCTGCGACCCTCGCTGTCTCATCACTCTTGCACGCTTCATCAATTAGTTCAGCATAGTTCTTTGTCAACACAACGTGCCTCACGGCTTGCATGGTTGACTCTGGTCTTTCGTCATGCACATCCAAAACTGTCTTTGATGTTTGCGGCGCCAATGCGTCGTCAGCGTCCCAAGTCCATCGCCGCCTTATGAAATGGCGGGGCATTCGTGTCACCGCGTTCATGTCCATTACTTTTAGTATGTGACAGCACACAATATCGTCCCGTTTGAATTTGCAGCATTGGTAGTAGTATTCGCCTTGGCTTATCGAGGCTTTCACGAAGTAGTCCCTTCCCGGGTCTTCAGGTTCTGAATCCGACATGTCCAAAATAGAACACACCTTGAACGTATGTTCGTCCACCTGGAAAGCCGTGAACATGCTGGCATGCTTTATTTCTTCCTGGAATCTGCAAGTTTTGTGTGTTTTTGTTAAACTCTTGTGTGATGTTTTTTGTAGCACCTTATGTTGTCGTGGCCAATGGAAGTACATTTCGTTTGAACATGGCAACTACAGTACATTAAACATGGCAACTGCAGTTCATTAAGCGTGGCAACTGCAGTTCATTAAACATGACAACTGCAGTTCATTAAACATGGCAACTTGCATAACATCTTTAATTGGCATTGGCATTTCCATACCAACATGCCCAATGGAAGTACAGTACATTAAGCATGGCAACTGCATTTCATTAAACATGGCAATTGCAGTTGAGTAAACATGGCAACTGTACTTCATTAAACATGGCAAACTATAGTTCATTAAACATGGCAACTACATATCATGGTTACTCTGTACTCAATGAATACTTTTCAAGAAATCATCATTTTCAAATAAGCTTTTCAACTGCATTGCATTCTAGATGGCACCTACTACCTTCATGCTTGTGTAAATAAGATTGTAACACAACTGACTTACTTGTTAAAGATCTTGTTGGTGTATATCTTGCTCATCTGTCTCTCCATCGGTAAATACATTAGCAATTTTGGCTGCTTTAGCGCGGTGTTTGCTTCGTGTTGTAGCTCAGATCCCATTATTTTTTGTTGCAAAGCTGTGTATTGCTTGGCAAACTGTAGCAATGAGTTGTCAGGGCTCACGTACCGCTACAAAACAACATTGAACACCTTGCTGCGCTATGTAGTCTGCAGAAACGGGAAGAAGCACTGCATGAAGTAGGCCGGCACCCAGTACATTCGCTTCTCCCATAGGCTAGCGAGTGTCTCGTTGTCTTGGACTTGATATGTTTCAATCATGGCCATCGAGCTCCTTTCAAACTCCTCCACCGTCAAGTTGTGGTCCACGCATAGCTCAAATGCCTTCTGCAGCTCTGGAGGGTCAACAAAGAACGGTTGTAGCGTCTCCTCAGCCTTCTTTATAATGTGCCACCTGCAGTGCCTGTGCACTGTCAAAGGAAAGACCTCCTTTATGCCTGCACGCATGCTAAAATCCTGGTCTGTTATTATGTTCATTAGAGCAAGTCCATCCATGCACTCCAAGAAGGTCTTGAATAGCCAAGTGTACCCATCCGTGTCTTCGTTCTGAACGATCCCGCATCCGAACTGCAATGACTGATTGTGGTTATTTATTCCTATGAATGGAGCGCATTGCATCTTGTACATATTAGTGAGATATGTCGCGTCGAATGAATTGCAATCTCGGAAATGTTTGTAGGCTCTTCTTGCAGCACCATCCACCCAATACATGTTCCTGACACGGTCCTCATTATCCAATCTTATCATGTAGAAGAAATTTAGATCTTCCTTCACTTTCTCATCAAAGTAGGCTATCGTGGCCTCTATGTCAGCCAACTTGCTCTCTCTATGGTACTTTACCTTTAGGTTTGTGACGTCAGCTGGTATGTAGGGCATGCTACTTAGAGTCTCATTTTTGCTGTGGATGAGTGATAGTATCTGGACCATTCTTGATGGACCGACGTTACAATCATGTATCAGCTTTATGAATTTCTTCTCGAGGGGGGTGAATCCTCTGTGTGCGGTCAGAAATTTTACCATGTTGAACTTCTTTATGAGTTCGTGGTTGTGCTCGTCAAAATTGTTGGAAATATGCCCTAGAGGCAATAATAAAAGTATTATTATTATATTTCCTTGTTCATGATAATTGTCTTTTATTCATGCTATAACTGTATTATCCGGAAATCGTAATACACGTGTGAATACATAGACCACAATATGTCCCTAGTGAGCCTCTAGTTGACTAGCTCGTTGTGATCAACAGATAGTCATGGTTTCCTGGCTATGGGCATTGGATGTCGTTGATAACGGGATCACATCATTAGGAGAATGATGTGATGGACAAGACCCAATCCTAAGACTAGCACAAAAGATCGTGTAGTTCATTTGCTAGAGCTTTGCCAATGTCAAGTATCTCTTCCTTCGACCATGAGAGCGTGTAACTCCTGGATACCGTAGGAGTGCTTTGGGTGTATCAAACGTCACAATGTAACTGGGTGACTATAAAGGTGCACTACAGGTATCTCCGAAAGTATCTATTGTTTTATGCGGATCGAGACTGGGATTTGTCACTCCGTGTAAACGGAGAGGTATCTCTGGGCCCACTCGGTAGGACATCATCATATGCACAATGTGACCAAGGAGTTGATCACGGGATGATGTGTTACGGAACGAGTAAAGTGACTTGCCGGTAACGAGATTGAACAAGGTATTGGATACCGACGATCGAATCTCGGGCAAGTAACATACCGATAGACAAAGGGAATTGAATACGGGATTGATTAAGTCCTTGACATCGTGGTTCATCCGATGAGATCATCGTGGAACATGTGGGAGCCATCATGGGTATCCAGATCCCGCTGTTGGTTATTGACCGGAGAACGTCTCGGTCATGTCTACATGTCTCCCGAACCCGTAGGGTCTACACACTTAAGGTTCGATGACGCTAGGGTTATAAAGGAAGTTTGTATGTGGTTACCGAATGTTGTTCGGAGTCCCGGATGAGATCCCGGACATCACGAGGAGTTCCGGAATGGTCCGGAGGTAAAGATTTATATATGGGAAGTCCTATTTTGGCCACCGGAAAATGTTCAGGATTTTTCGGTATTGTACCGGGAAGGTTCTAGAAGGTTCCGGAGTGGGGCCCACCTGCATGGGGGGGCCCACATGAACGTGGGTAGTGGGGGCAAGGCCCCACACCCCTGGTCAAGGCGCACCAAGATCCCCCCTTAGAAGGAATAAGATCATATCCCGAAGGGATAAGATCAAGATCCCTAAAAAGGGGGGATAACAATCGGTGGGGAAGGAAATAATGAGATTTCTTTCCTCCCACCTTGGCCAACGCCCCAATGGACTTGGAGGGCAAGAAACCAGCCCCTCCACCCCTATATATAGTGGGGAGGCGCATGGGAGCTATACACGAAGTTCTGGCACAGCCCTACCTCTCTCCCTACTCCTCCTCTCCCATGGTGCTTGGCGAAGCCCTGCTGGATTGCCACGCTCCTCCACCACCACCAGCCGTTGTGCTGCTGTTGGATGGAGTCTTCCTCAACCTCTCCCTCTCTCCTTGCTGGATCAAGGCGTGGGAGACGTCACCGGGCTGTACGTGTGTTGAACGCGGAGGTGCCGTCCGTTCGGCACTAGGATCATCGGTGATTTGAATCACGACGAGTACGACTCCATCAACCCCGTTCACTTGAACGCTTCCGCTTAGCGATCTACAAGGGTATGTAGATGCACTCTCTTTCTACTCGTTGCTGGTCTCTCCATAGATAGATCTTGGTGACACGTAGGAAAATTTTGAATTTCTGCTACGTTCCCCAACAATGGCATCATGAGCTAGGTCTATTGCGTAGATTCTTTGCACGAGTAGAACACAAAGTAGTTGTGGGTGTTGATGTTGTTCAATATGCTTACCGTTACTAGTCCAATCTTGTTTCGACGGTATTGTGGGATGAAGCGGCCCGGACCAACCTTACACGTACTCTTACGTGAGACAGGTTCCACCGATTGACATGCACTTGGTGCATAAGGTGGCTAGCGGGTGCCAGTCTCTCCCACTTTAGTCAGAACGGATTTGATGAAAAGGGTCCTTATGAAGGGTAAATAGCAATTGGCATATCACGTTGTGGTCTTGCGTAGGTAAGAAACGTTCTTGCTAGAAACCCATAGCAGCCACGTAAAACATGCAACAACAATTAGAGGACGTCTAACTTGTTTTTGCAGGGTATGCTATGTGATGTGATATGGCCAAGAAGAATGTGATGAATGATATGTGATGTATGAGATTGATCATGTTCTTGTAATAGGATTCACGACTTGCATGTCGATGAGTATGACAACCGGCAGGAGCCATAGGAGTTGTCTTTATTTATTGTATGACCTGCGTGTCATTGAAGAACGCCATGTAAACTACTTTACTTTATTGCTAAACGCGTTAGTCATAGAAGTAGAAGTAGTCGTTGGCGTGACAACTTCATGAAGACACGATGATGGAGATCATGATGATGGAGATCATGGTGTCGTGCCGGTGACGATGATGATCATGGAGCCCCGAAGATGAAGATCAAAAGGAGCAAAATGATATTGGCCATATCATGTCACTATTTGATTGCATGTGATGTTATCATGTTTATGCATCTTGTTTGCTTAGGACGACGGTAGTAAATAAGATGATCCCTTACAAAATTTCAAGAAGTGTTCTCCCCTAACTGTGCACCGTTGCTACAGTTCGTCGCTTCTAAGCACCACGTGATGATCGGGTGTGATGGATTCTTACGTTCACATACAACGGGTGTAAGACAGTTTTACACAGCCAAAACACTTAGGGTTAACTTGACGAGCCTAGCATGTGCAGACATGGCCTCGGAACACGGAGACCGAAAGGTCGAGCATGAGTCGTATGGTAGATACGATCAACATGAAGATGTTCACCGATGATGACTAGTCCGTCTCACGTGATGATCGGACACGGCCTAGTTGACTCGGATCATGTGATCACTTAGATGACCAGAGGGATGTCTATCTAAGTGGGAGTTCATAAGATGAACTTAATTATCCTGAACATAGTCAAAAGACCTTTTGCAAATTATGTCGTAAGCTCGCGCTTTAGTTCCACTGTTTAGATATGTTCCTAGAGAAAATATAGTTGAAAGTTGATAGTAGCGATTATGCGATCAGTAGAAAGCTTATATCCTTAATGCACCGCTCAGTGTGCTGAACCCCAACGTCGTTTGTCGATGTTGCGAACATCGGACATACACGTTTTGATAACTACGTGATAGTTCAATTAAATGGTTTAAGTAGAGGCACCAAAGACGTTTTCGAAACGTCGCGGAACATATGAGATGTTTCGAGGGCTGAAATTGGGATTTCAGGCTCGTGCCCATGTCAAGAGGTATAAGACCTCCGACAATTTTCTTAGCCTGCAAACTAAGGGAGAAAAGCTCAACCGTTGAGCTTGTGCTCAGATTGTCTGAGCACAACAATCACTTGGATCGAGTGGGAGTTGATCCTCCAGATGAGATAGTGATGTTTCCCCAAAGTCATTGCCACCAAGCTGCTAGAGCTTCGTGATTAACTATAACATATCAGGGATAGATATGATGATCCTTGAAATATTCATGATGTTTGACACCGCAAAAGTAGAAATCAAGAAGGAGCATCAATTGTTGATGGTTGGTGAAACCATAGTTTCAAGAAGGGCAAGGGAACAAAGGGATACTTCATGAAACGGCAATTCAGCTGCTGCTCTAGTGAAGAAACCCAAGGTTGAACCCAAACCCGAGACTAAGTGCTTCTGTAATAAGGGGAACAACCACTGGAGCAGCATTACCCTAGATACTTGGTAGATGAGAAGGCTGGCAAGGTCGATAGAAGTATATTGGATATACATTATGTTAATGTGTACTTTACTAGTACTCCTAGTAGCACTAGGGTATTGGATACCGGTTCGGTTGCTAAGTGTTAGTAACTCGAAATAAAAGCTACAGAATAAACGGAGACTAGCTAAAGGTGAGCTGACGATATATGTTGGAAGTGTTTCCAAGGTTGATATGATCAAGCATCGCACGCTCCCTCTACCACCGAGATTGGTGTTTGCGTTGAGCATAGACATGATTGGATTATGTCTATCGCAATACGGTTATTCATTTAAGGAGAATAATGGTTACTCTATTTTTGAATAATACCTTCAATGGTCTTGCACCTAAAGGAATGGTTTATTGAATCTCGGTCGTAGTGATACACATTTTCATGCCAAAAGATATAAGATAGTAATGATAGTACCACTTACTTGTGGCACTGCCATGTAAGTCATAATGGTATAAAACGCATGAAGAAGCTCCATGTTGATGGATCTTTGGACTCACTCGTTTTTGAAAAGTTTGAGACATGCGAACCATGTCTATTGGTGTATATGCATGAAGAAACTCCATGCAAATGGATCGTTCGGACTCACTTGATTTTGAATCACTTGAGATATGTAAATCATACCACATGGGCAAGATGATTGAAAAGCCTCATTTTCAGTAAGATGGAACAAGATAGCAACTTGTTGGAAGTAACACATTTTGATGTGTGCAGTCGAATGAGTGCTGAGGCATGCAGTGAATATCATTATGTTCTTACTTCACAGATGATTCGAGTAAATGTTGAGTATATTTACTTGATGAAACACAAGTCTGAATTATTGAATGGTTCAAGTAATTTCAGAGTGAAGTAGCAGATCATTGTGACAAGAGGATAAAATGTCTATGATATGATCATAGAGATGAATATCTGAGTTACGAGTTTTGGCACACAATTAAGACATTGTGGAAATTGTTTCACAATTAATACCGCCTGGAACACCATAATGTGATGGTGTGTCCGAACATCATAGTTGCACCCTATTGGATATGGTGCGTACCATGATGTCTCTTATCGAATTACCACTATTGTTCATGGGTTAGGCATTAGAGACAACCACATTCACTTTAAATAGGGCACCACGTAATTCCGATGAGATGACACCGTATGAATTATGGTTTAGAGAAACCTAAGTTGTCGTTTCTTAAAAGTTTGGGGCTGCGACGCTTATATGAAAAAGTTTCAGGTTGATAAGCTCGAACCCAAAGCGGATAAAATGCATCTTCATAGGAAACCCAAAACAGTTGGGTATACCTCCTAATTCAGATCCGAAAGCAATATGGATTGTTTCTAGAATCGGGTCCTTTCTCGAGGAAAAGTTTCTCTCGAAAGAATTGAGTGGGAGGATGGTGGAGACTTGATGAGGTTATTGAACCGTCTCTTCAACTAGTGTGTGACAGGGCACAGGGAGTTGTTCCTGTGGCACCTACACCAATTGAAGTGGAAGCTTATGATATTGATCATGAAACTTCGGATCAAGTCACTCCCAAACCTCGTAGGATGACAAGGATGCGTACTACTTCAGAGTGGTACGTAATCCTGTCTTGAAGGTCATGTTGCTAGACAACAATGAACCTAAGAGCTATGCTGGGCCCGGATTCCGATAAATGGCTTGAGGCCATAAAATCCGAGAGAGGATCCATGTATGAAAACAAAGTGTAGACTTTGGCAGAACGGCTCGATGGTCGTAAGGCTAATGAGTACAGATGGATTTCAAAAGGAAGACGGACAATGATGGTAAATGTCACCATTAAGAAAGCTCGACTTGTCGTTAAGATGTTTTCCGACAAGTTCAAGGAGTTGACTACGATGAGATTTTATCACTCGTAGCGATGCTAAGAGTCTGTTGGAATTATATTAGCGATTACTGCATTATTTATGAAATCTTGCAGATAGGATGTCAAAACATTGTTTCCTCGATGATTTTAATGAGGAAAGGTTGTATGTGATACAACCGGAAGGTTTTGTCAATCCCGAAAGATGCTAATAAGTATGCAAAGCTCCAGCAATCCTTCTAAGGACTGGAGTGAGCATCTCGGAGTTGGAATGTATGCTTTGATGATGATCAAAAATTTTGGGTTTGTACAAAGTTTATGAGAAACTTGTATTTCCAAAGAAGTGAGTGGGAGCACTATAGAATTTCTGATGAGTATATGTTGTTGACATATTGTTGATCAGAAATGACGTAGAATTTCCGGAAAGCATATAGGGTTATTTTGAAAGTGTTTTTCAATGGAAAGCCTGGATTAAGCTACTTGAACATTGAGCATCAAGATCTATAAGGATAGATCAAAATGCTTAATAATACTTTCAAATGAGCACATACCTTGACATGATCTTGAAGGTGTTCAAGATGGACCAGTCAAAGAAGGAGTTCTTGCCTGAGTTGTAAGGTACGAAGTTAAGACTTAAAGCTCGACCACGGCAGAATAGAGAGAAAGGACGAAGGTCGTCCCCTATGCTTAAGACGTAGGCTCTTCAGTATGCTATGCTGTGTACCGCACCTGAAGTGTGCCTTGCCATGAGTCAGTCAAGGGGTACAAGAGTGATCCAAGAATGGCTCACAGGACAGCGGTCAAAGTTATCCTTAGTAACTAGTGGACTAAGGAATTTTCTCGATTATGGAGGTGGTAAAAGAGTTCGTCGTAAAGGTTACGACGATGCAAGCTTGACACCTATCCGGATAGCTCTGAGTAGAGAGACCGGATACATATAATGGAGCAATAATTTAGAATAGCTCCAAGTAGAACAGTTGTTTGGAATAGCTCCAAATAGAGCGTGGTAGCTGCATCTAGGAGATGACATAGTGATTTGTAAAGCACACACGGATCTGAAAGGTTCAGACCCGTTGACTAAAACCTCTCTCACAAGCAACATGATCAAACATAAAACTCATTGAGTGTTAATCACATAGTGATGTGAACTAGACTACTGACTCTAGTAAACTCTTGGGTATTAGTCACATGGCGATGTGACCTATGAGTGTTAATCACATGGTGATGTGAACTAGATTATTGACTCTAGTGCAAGTGGGAGACTGTTGGAAATATGCCCTAGAGGCAATAATAAAAGTATTATTATTATATTTCCTTGTTCATGATAATTGTCTTTTATTCATGCTATAACTGTATTATCCGGAAATCGTAATACACGTGTGAATACATAGACCACAATATGTCCCTAGTGAGCCTCTAGTTGACTAGCTCGTTGTGATCAACAGATAGTCATGGTTTCCTGGCTATGGGCATTGGATGTCGTTGATAACGGGATCACATCATTAGGAGAATGATGTGATGGACAAGACCCAATCGTAGGACTAGCACAAAAGATCGTGTAGTTCATTTGCTAGAGCTTTGCCAATGTCAAGTATCTCTTCCTTCGACCATGAGAGCGTGTAACTCCTGGATACCGTAGGAGTGCTTTGGGTGTATCAAACGTCACAACGTAACTGGGTGACTATAAAGGTGCACTACAGGTATCTCCGAAAGTATCTATTGTTTTATGCGGATCGGGACTGGGATTTGTCACTCTGTGTAAACGGAGAGGTATCTCTGGGCCCACTCGGTAGGACATCATCATATGCGCAATGTGACCAAGGAGTTGATCACGGGATGATGTGTTACGGAACGAGTAAAGTGACTTGCCGGTAACGAGATTGAACAAGGTATTGGATACCAACGATCGAATCTCGGGCAAGTAACATACCGATAGACAAAGGGAATTGAATACGGGATTGATTAAGTCCTTGACATCATGGTTCATCCGATGAGATCATCGTGGAACATGTGGGAGCCATCATGGGTATCCAGATCCCGCTGTTGGTTATTGACCGGAGAACGTCTCGGTCATGTCTACATGTCTCCCGAACCCGTAGGGTCTACACACTTAAGGTTCGATGACGCTAGGGTTATAAAGGAAGTTTGTATGTGGTTACCGAATGTTGTTCGGAGTCCCGGATGAGATCCCGGACGTCACGAGGAGTTCCGGAATGGTCCGGAGGTAAAGATTTATATATGAGAAGTCCTATTTTGGCCACCGGAAAATGTTCGGGATTTTTCGGTATTGTACCGGGAAGGTTCTAGAAGGTTCCGGAGTGGGGCCCACCTGCATGGGGGGACCCACATGGACGTGGGTAGTGGGGGCAAGGCCCCACACCCCTGGTCAAGGCGCACCAAGATCCCCCCTTAGAAGGAATAAGATCATATCCCGAAGGGATAAGATCAAGATCCCTAAAAAGGGGGGATAACAATCGTTGGGGAAGGAAATAATGAGATTTCTTTCCTCCCACCTTGGCCAACGCCCCAATGGACTTGGAGGGCAAGAAACCAGCCCCTCCACCCCTATATATAGTGGGGAGGCGCATGGGAGCTATACACGAAGTTCTGGCACAGCCCTACCTCTCTCCCTACTCCTCCTCTCCCATGGTGCTTGGCGAAGCCCTGCTGGATTGCCACGCTCCTCCACCACCACCACGCCATTGTGCTGCTGTTGGATGGAGTCTTCCTCAACCTCTCCCTCTCTCCTTGCTGGATCAAGGCGTGGGAGACGTCACCGGGCTGTACGTGTGTTGAACGCGGAGGTGCCGTCCGTTCGGCACTAGGATCATCGGTGAGTTGAATCACGACGAGTACGACTCCATCAACCCCGTTCACTTGAACGCTTCCGCTTAGCGATCTACAAGGGTATGTAGATGCACTCTCTTTCTACTCGTTGCTGGTCTCTCCATAGATAGATCTTGGTGACACGTAGGAAAATTTTGAATTTCTGCTACGTTCCCCAACAAAAATATTCAGTGACCACCCACCGTGCTCCATCTACGTTCAGCTTACATCGGACAGGGCATTCCGCCTTGAGAATGATACCTCTCTTTCGTTCCGGAACGACAGGCGCAACACCTTTACCCTTCTTGTTCCTTCGTGCCTTGTAGCACCTCATCTCACCTCTGTTGTACTCATTAGTTTTTTTAATTTTCCTATGGTATTCAGTGTTGACCGTAAACCCATGGAACTTTGCATATGTCTGGTAGAATTCCTTTGCTTCTGCGAACGAATCAAATCTCTGCCCAACGTACGGTGGCTGAGGTACCATGATTTCTGATTGCCCACCATCTTCATCCCCTTGTGCTTCGTCATCAATTTCATCATTCACTTCAGTATCGACGGCAGTTTCATCTACTTGAGTGTTGCTAGTGCTGGTATTCAAAGGTGTGCTTGTCGGCATTGCTGGAATTATTGCCATTTCCGACACTGACTCGGCATTGTTTGTGGCATGATTGTTGGCTGGCTGGTGGAATACGTCTTCCGTGCGCTCAGAGCTCCCCGTAGTAGATGTCCCGCGCCGCTGTTGATTGTAGTTGAAGGTCCTGTAATAAAAAAACAGGTACGAGCGTAAGATTTTGCTTGAATGGCATGTTTGTCGTAACGGAGTACAGCAACAGCATGTGATTTGGTATGACATCATTCACACAGCAAGCCGTGAGTCTGCATATGGACATGCATGGCAACTGTAGTTCTCCAGTCATGGCAGCTACAGTCCAACAAACATGGCAACTACTGTTGCCAATGCATGGCAACCAGCTTCTATCAGTACCAAAACTTGGATTCTATATCCATGGCAGCTGCAGTCCAACATACATGGCAACTACTGCTGCCAATACATGGCAACTAGTATATTCTAGCATCAAAACTTGTATTCTAGGCTTGAGCTCACTAGGCAAATGCGATCAATCATTAGTGTTGCACACACTCTTTTAGCAATTGGCAAATCCCGAAGACAATATATGACTCTTTGCACACGACCACTTGGTAGTGTTTTCTGTTTGTTTTTTCCATCACCACCGTTACAAATCTTCTTTTCCTCACATGCTATTCCCACAAAAACAAATGCAGTACTGTTTTGTGGTTCAAATTTTTGACCTTGTTGTGCCGCATGTGCCCATCTTGTGTGGTCTGTCATTCCAATTTGATGTGCTCTATCTGCAATAGCGTTGTCCTGCAACTGTGAAGCTTGTCATGAGACGTTTGCCGATGTAGTCCCACCGTAACAACCTGTGATCATGATAGTAGTTGGTCACTGCATGGCAACTATAGTTTCTTCAACATGGCACATGTAGTGGTCCAACCATGCCACACAGATTTGTTCACACTTGCCATCCACGGTTGTTTATACATTGCAATCACATTTGATCATACATGGCAACTGCAGTGGTCCAGGCATGGCAACTGCAGTTGTCCAGGCATGGCAACTGTAGTTGTCCAGGCATGGCAACTGTAGATGTCCAAGCATGGCAACTGCAGATGTTAGCTATGTTCCTTCTGCTAATTCACCGTCCGCAACTTCACTTTTATGGACTCACCTGTGTATGACGTCGATGGCAGGTACATGGTTGTCGCCTGATGCCACGTGTTGCATGAAGGTCCTATATTTTTTCTGATATAACTCGTGAGTCTTTTTGCCATCCTTTGCAAGTTTAATTTTCATGTCCACACCGGTATGTTTCTTTTTCGTATGCGTTACCTTGATTTGCTACATTAACTAGTTGAAGTTGGTCGCCCGTACATTTGTCAGTGTTAGCGCCTGTGACTGAACTTGCCATGGTGCTCCCCTGAATGTGTTTTGGTCATAAGAACCTGTGAAAAATGACATTGTAGGACATAAGTAGAATGTCATCTTCATCGTCGTGAACATGGCAAATGTTCTTTTCTTGTTATCATGCATCATACCAATGCCTGCATACAGCTCTAGTATTGGCAGCAACGGCCCTGCAGAAATGAGTTGACTGTACTCTGCTGCATCCCAAGGGGGCGTTTATGGCCTTTGAGAAACCCAAGGATCAGTGCCATCTTCGTGATTCATTCTTTCCGCGTTTTGTTTCTGTCAATGTGTTCTCAATCACTGCATGAACAAGAACGCATCAACAATCCGCAAAAAATGCATTTTTTGCTGTTTGCACGTAGAAGATAACACGTCAATCTTGTCACATTTTTCTGCATAGGCAACCAACACATCATGGCAAGTAGGACATGCACATCCACTCGCTTTTTTGAAATCTGGGTGCCAGCTATCTTTTTAAAATGATGGAAACAACCACTAAAATAGGATGGCAAGCAACAGATTAACATGGTGGCAGTTAACGGCAACGATAGATGGCAACTGATGTTAGACACAAGTGGCAACTATTTTTTCTACCCCCCCTAGCCAAATTTCTCCTTTCTCTCCCTTTTTTAGGGATTCCTACGCATCCTTCATTACCAACTACTTGCACCAAGCCAACCGAGAACCTAAGCTCAACTCTAGCGTAGTACATGGCAGATCTGGCGTATGCTGGTTGGCAAATGCGAATACACACAAAACCGTGTGGTGTTTTGCCCCGATAGTGTGGATCCAGTCGCCATCTTCGTTGGTAAATTTGCAATTTGTAATTTCTGGCCAGAAGAAAGATGAGAAACAGTAGGAGATCGGAGATTCACCTGCTTTTAGCTGGTCGTCTTGGGAGGGAGGGGTTGGAGTGGGGGGGGTGTGGTTAGCGGTGGGAAGGCCTTGGATCTGCTCTGATTGCCATGGCAACCAGAGAAGGACGGCGATGGAGCTAGGGGATCGAGAGGTGGGAGACGATGGTGACAGTTCAGACTAGGGATCGAAAGGAGGCCGGGACGGCTGGGTCATGCGGGCAGCGCGGTCGTCTGACCGGGACATGTGGGCGGTTTTGCCACACACCGGACGTGCGGGCTGTGGCTGCGCGCGCCCGAACGCGGTCGTGCGGGCGGGTTCTTCTTCATGCCACACGAGACGTGCGGTACAACCACGCGATACACCACACGTGTGACGGTTATCGACGTCCAAAAAGAAAAGATCAAGGTTCCTTCTTCTATACAGAGTAGTATACAGATAGATATTAGATAGAAAGAGAAAAAGATCGATCAAAGGCACGTACGGATCGGGACTTCGGGAGAGATGTGGACGAGCGCGCGCGGACGCCGGCGACGGAGACCCCGAGTTGCCGAGTCGTCGTCTCCGCCAACGGCAGGATGGCACGAACTTCCCGACGATCTCCTCGGCATGGTCCGCAGCAAGATCTCCCCATGCGACTGTGTGCACCTGGCCGCGGTCTGCAAGCCGTGGCGCGACGCGTCGTCTCGGCTTCCAGCGCAGCCCGCCATCCCGGCTCTCCTACTCTCGCCGGTTGGACGCAGCAGGAGAAAGCACCTATGCGGCCCCGACGGCAGTTGGGTCCTGCGCGTCCCAAGCAAGGCTGCAGGGAAGCGGTTGGTCGGCTCCCATGGTGACGTTTGGATCGCCGCTACTACCGATAACCGTGAGCTTATGATTATGAACCTCTTCTCGGGCTTGGAGGTGCTGCTCTCCGCCAAGCAAAGCATGATGCCCCAAATCAACCGTTACAGTCGCATCAAGAAAATCATCTTCTCTGAAGACCCCGCCTCTTCGAGCGGCTGCACCATAGTCGTCCTTACAGATGCCCTGTGCAAATTAAAGTTGGTTGCCCGGACGGCGGGTGGTCCGTATACAACCGTTGGGGTGGGGACCCGATCTGGGACATCGCATTTTATAAGGGTGAACTCTTTGGCCTCACAATGGTCCCTGAAAAACTCGTCAAGTTTGCAATTGGCATCAAGGAAGACGGAACGCCGGAGGTCACATCCACCCACCCTTTATCCATCCAATGCCGTCCATATGATTGTTAGAACCCCACGGACTATGATGCTTACATTGTGGAGTTGCATGGCGAGTTGTTGATTGTGGTGAGAGACCGATGGTTGCGCAACTGTGAGTCTTTCTTCAAAGTTTTCAAGCTTGTTGATGCCCACAATGACAGGGCTGGCAAGCACAAGTGGTCAAAGGTGACGAATTGACTACGCCTTGTTTCTGGGGTGGTCTAAAGCGGTACATGTGCCTGACGGGCGACATGGTATAAGGAGAAATCATATTTACTATTACAGACTTTCAAGTGAAAAAAAGTTGCCTGATGATAAGGTGTACTTTGTAAGGACAGGTGATGGTGACCAAGTGTATTGCATGGAGGATCATATTGGCGACGGAATAGGAAGGACATGATACTACTTAATCCCTTGTTACAATAGTCTCATGTGGGAGGAACGTTGTAATTCTGTCCGGTGGCTTTACCATCCGGAGTTCTAGCTCACACACTACTCTGGCCTCTCACCGTCTTGCTAGCAAGCTCATGCACAGCTTAAATAGCCCCCTGTCAGTATTATACATTGTTTTGTTGATTTTTAGTCATGAGTTGTATGATACTTTAGCATTTATAAAGTCTTGGAGACTTAGCACGACTTTAAACGAAAGAGAAGTTATATTTGACGTGAGACTCAAATTGTGAAATTTTCTAGTCGAACCACCTTGATACAGAACACTTTAGAAAAAGGACGTTAGATAAGTATCGAGCACAGTTTAGCCATCTTGCAGGTAAAAGTTTCCACTCAGTTAATCGGGAGCAACTCCCCTGAGGTGACCACGTACATCTCCTCTCTCTCCCCTCCCCTCTCCCTCTCGTCGCCTCCCCTCGGGCGGGCACCAGGGGCCCCCGATACCGTGCCGCCAGCCCTCCCCGCTCCTACATCCCCAGCCGCCGCTACAGCCGGCAAGGGCTGCGGTGGCGGCGGGCCCTGCACCGCAGAGCCAGGGCAGGTGGTCGCCGCGGCAGATCCCATGAGGCGGAGGCGACGTCTAACGGGGGGAGGACGGGGGTGGTAGTCAGGGCGGCGCCGCTGCTGTGCGGCGGCGATGGGAACCTACATGGCCGGCGGTGTGGCGGCCGCGGGCGCATGGGTGGCTCCGTTGGCTGCGGATCTGGTGTCCTGTCGTGATCCGTCTCGGTACGGCCTTGGCCGGCCGGTGGCGCGAGGAGGACCGGTGAGGGGCGGCTGAAGGCTCCCTGCTGGCGTGCCGACGGCGGCCCTCGTCTCCATGACGAGGTTTCGTTCGGTTCTAGCCAGCTGCGAGGTTTGGGGAACGTGACTTCTGGTGAAAATCGCGCCGACCTCCGTCATGGCGGACGGCGTCTATGACGTGGTTCCCTTCTCGAGAAATCGTTGTTGCAGGTCGTGGCATCTCACTCGTGATGCTCCGGGGGAAACTCTAGATCCGGATCTACCGGATCGGACGATGATGGTACCTTTGATGCCGTTGTCCCTCCTGAGGGCATAGTTTTGGAGAAAGTGTTGGTTGGACGAGACAAGCGGAAGAGCAATGTCTCATCCAACGCAAGGCCGGCGGCGGATCCCGGTAGCATGGTGCTACGGAGGTTCGGCGACAGACGTGTGTGGACGGATACATGCAGGATGGTGGAGTTGTCTGGCGTCGTGGTGGCGTCGACGGCGGGCCAGGCAAGGTCGATGGATCGGTTTATACTCTGGAGATGGACTGGTGGAAGATGGCGGCGGCAACCTCTAAGAGCGTCGGTCCGGTATGGGTCCCAGTCCCGGTGTGTGGCTGGCTGGGGCATCTAGCTTTAGATGTTAGGTTTGGTGCAATGTCCGTTTGGTATTATGTCCAGATATTCGGCACACCTTCACCAATGGGATAGGAGTAGCAACAGGTTTTGCCTAGATGGTGGCTTCGGGTTGGCTAATGTATTTACTCTGTATGGTCTCTATGAATAATTAATAAAATGGTCGTATGCATCGTCCAGATGCAAGAGGCAGGCGATCTATCCTCCTCTTCAAAAATAAATAAATAAATAAATCGAAAGCAACTCCTCATGGCTCATGACTTTCATCGCATTGCTGCCTGGGGCTAGTCATGTCATGGCCACTCGCAGTGTATGCAGCTTGTAACAACACTTCATATGTTCTTCTTAGTACTAGAATATGAAGGCGTGCTTTGTCAGGCCCATCCATATTGACAAATGATAATAAAACTATTTTCAAATATTGAAAATTTAAATAGCATGCATTAGTCCAAACATATGGGAGAGGTGTTTCTCAGATAGTTGTTCAAAGCTTTAAGCTTTTACATGAGAAAAACAATAACAAGCGATATTTACATTACCAGATTTCATTATAGTATCAACATGCATATCAGGTACCTCAGAGTTAACCACTAAAAATCCATATGCAATGCTCCATTGTGTATAAACTAAAAAGACACAATACGTTGTTTTGGCCCAAGTTTGTGTTTCTTAAGGATAGGAATGTTGACCTTTGCAAAGCATCCTCAAGTGCCCAAATCAAGAAAGTGATGGTTTTCACCCAACCCACACCTCATAAAAGGTTTTCTATTTATTCTTGCAAAAAATAAATATAGCAAAATCTAGTCGCATCATCAATCAACATCATGAAATATATATCTTCTTTTAGCTTTTGTCAACATGGTATTGATATCACATAAATCAGAATGTATGAGTTCTAAAGGTGCCAAGTTTCTCTCCTCGGCAGCGTGTGAGGCTTTCGAGGTTGCTTTGATTGCATACAACTATGACACTTAGAACCTTTGGCAACAACAAAATGTGGAATTAAACTCATACTGGATAGCCGAGACATTAAACCAAAATTAATTTGATATAAAAGAGAGTGCCAAATACTTGCATCATCATTAATACTAGCACAAATTTGGTTTACTGACTTATTGCAAAAATCTGAAAGGAAAAGCGAAACAAGCCTCCGCACTCAGAGCCTTTGCCTATAAATTACCCAAATCTCGATACAATTACTTTATCCAACTCTAAAACTACCTTAAACCCATCTCGACATAGAAGAGAACCGCTAACAAGATTCTTGTTCATAGTAGGGCCATGCTGCACGTTCCTTAGTTGCACGATCTTTCTTGAAGTGAACGTCACATCCACCGTGCCAATACCACGAAGAAATGCATGCGGCCCATTCCCCATTAGGACGAATAATGCCATGGGGCATGATAAGAAGTGAACAAAGAGACGTCAACACACACGTTAAAGTTTAGCACCCGAATCAATCCACCATGAAGATGATTGAAATACAGAAAGAACAATAGGTAAATTACCATACCCATCAGTATTGCTAGCGGTCACCATGTTGACAGTCTTTTAGCTTGTTTTCCCTCTGCGGTCTGCATGTTCTGAGCATTCCTTGGAAAAGTGTCCGGGCTTCCCACAAGCGTAGCACTCTAGCATAGGCTTGTTCTTTTCGTTGTTCTTGTTCTGTGGGTATCTCTGCACCATATTGGTGGTAGGATTAATCTCACCTGCTTTCTCAGTAGTGTCTTTAGCCCGAGCTTTCTCTTCAACATCAAGAGCTGCAATCAAATTTTCAACCGATATCTCCTGTCTCTTATGTTTTAGAGTTGTGGCAAAAATTCTCCATGAAAGAGGCAACTTTGCAATCATGCACATAGCCACAAATTTATTGGGTAGAACATACTTAAGGAGTTCCAGATCCTTCACAATGCATTGTATCCCATGAGCTTTTTCAACCACAGAACGGTTATTCACCATCTTGTAGTCATGGACACTCTTGATGATGTGCAGTTCACTGCCTGCATCTGTTGCACTTAATTTAGTATTCAACGCATCACATAGTGTCTTTCCATCTTGTATGTGCATGTACACCTCACACAGACGGTTAACAAGTACACTTAGAATGCTTCCCACAAACATAGTATTGGTTTCCTGAAACTTTCTCTGATTTTCCTCAGAAATTCCCTCTGGCATGCTAACACTAACATGGGAAACTTTCGGAGCAGTAAGCCAGAGCATGGACTTCACCTCTCACCTCTTAAAGTGCACACGGTAAATTTATCCGGCCTCAGTGCATGAACGAATCCAGCCATAGTTAACTCAGGAAATTGCCCCCAGTGACAATGGCTCCGCTCGCGGTGACTTGCAGTGGAGCACTCCTTAGTTCCTTAGCTATGCTCTTATGTCTACTTGTTCTTTGCTTTGGGATCTCTGGAGCAGTGTTGTTGGTCGTCAGCTCCCTTGTATTTGCCTTGGGTGTGTGTGTGGTGTCGTGTTGTCTGCAGTCTGTATGTCGTTGGTTGCTTTATATATGAAGCGAGGCGAAATCTTTTTTCAGTGAAGGCGAGTTGAGCACATACCAATGGCGCGGGGAGAAGATCTAGGATATCGTCTTCTGCAATGGTAAGCTCTATGGCCTTACGGACTTCAATAAGTCACTAAATAATTTGAAATAGGAACAAAAGAAGATGGCACACCGATGATAACAACTACCCTAGAGCCAACAATCGTCGACGTGAAGCCAGCCAGGTATATCTTTGAGCTGCATGGCAAGCCATCAATGGCGGTTGATTACCCAATTGCGAGCCTTTCTACAGGGTCTTCAAGCTCGTGGACACCAACGCCAGTGAGGTTTGTGAGTACAAGTGGGCAAAGATGACAAGCTTCAGCAACTACACCTTGTTTTAGGGAACGAAGTGCTCTAAAGCGGTGCACGTGTCGACGGGTGTCAGGCGACATGGCGTGGAGAGAAACCACATCTACTATTCCACTATGTACGCATCATGGTATGAAGAGTACAAGCCGCCATTGGGAGACGAGGTGCACTCCGTCACATGAGAGTTACATGATGGCAAGTATAGTGACATGTATTGCAACGAAGACCAAAATGTGCGAAGATGGCGTGGGCAGAATAGGGTACTATGTGGGTGGGCACTTGGTACGATGACATGAGGCTTCTTCCTCAAGACTTGTAGGTCACATTATTACTTTATCTAGTGCATGGGGAACACGCGATTGAAACCCGACTATCAGTGATGTGTACATTTTTATTTCCACCGGTTTCCCTCGTCCCCGATAGAAGTTTCAGAGCCGAGAGGCAAGAATAATTACGTCCCTGCTCCGGTCACTGCTCCTCCCTCGGCTTTCTCTTACAGTGCAACCTAGAATGATAAAGTACAGCAGTTCATGTACAGTGCTCACATGGAAATCATCCGACAATTGAGGTTATGGTATTCTGCTGCATTTAGTAAAGCTTGGTAACATAACATTTCTTAAGTGCAGATAGAATCACTTCCATGAAAATGAAAAATTGCTACATAGGAAGTCCTAAACCAAGAACACGCATAGCAGGATACAACAAAGCTACTGAAGACCATATCAAGAGAAAATGACGAAGTAGGGAAAATAGACCCATCGATGTTGAAAATAGACCAAGCACTGTTGACGAAGTAGAGAAAATAGACCAAGCTCTGTTGAGAAAATGACGAAGTAGGGAAAATAGACCAAGCACTGTTTGAGGCAAGTAGAGAAAATGAAGAAGTAGAGAACTGTCCCTTTTACTCGCATATAAATGTGGGGGTATTCCTAATCTTGAACTAACAGGAGCTAGCTAAAGCGGCGAACTTCGAGGTACGTAGTCGGCAAATTGGTTAATTAGCTTAATGTAAGACACCAATGATAGTGGATTGCAAACTTGGAAATGAATCAAAGGACGCTTCGGTCAAGGATGTAGCGGGCAACTGAAAATGACCGACGACGCTATTGGTTCATCAAGCTTGCATCGATGTCTGTAGCGGTGACTGAATAGTGAAGAACACATTAACTGCATGGGCCCATGTTACCGTTTAAAATCTCCAGGAAAGCAGGGGATACATGCAGAAATTTCACAGTTCAATGTGAATCTTGAGGGAGGAATGTGTCCCAAATTTCATGTGCACATGAGCTGGGGAGCCAAACGAAATTTCCGCTACTTATATATGTTGGCAAATGAACGACGTCTCTTGAGCCCACTTCCCTCCCCTCCGTCACCCGCCGCGCGGGCGACCGAGGGGCTCCACACCTAGCCGCCGGGTCACGGCGGCGGCGGAGGTACTCCCCCCTCTCGCAGGTCAACGGGGGACGCGGGGCTCCCTGGCTCGAGGGTGTGATCCTGATCTAGGCTGCGGCGGCGATGATCTGGTTCATGATGGCCCGGATCTAGACTTCGGCGGTGTGGCGGCTGGCCGGCGTCCTATCGGCGGCTGTGGTGGCAGTGCTGGCGCTCCTCTTCCCGATCTAGGGCGGAGGGCCTTGGATCTGGGGAGGCGGCCCCGAGGTGGACCTCATTGTCCTGTGGCGCGGCGGGGCGGGTGGGCTCCTGGGGATCGGATCGGTAGGCCGGCGATCCACCGACGGGTTGGTGCCGCGGCTTGTTGCCTCGGCGGCCAACGGCGTCGAGCTGCTTCTTCCTCCAATACTTGCATCGTGCACTCCGTCGTAACGGACATGGCTGCGCTGGTTGCCGGTCACCGGATGGGGTGGAGCGGGAGGTGGGGATTCCGATTGGGATAATTTCCTGGTCGGCTTCTGCCGATCGCGACGGTGACGAAGCCCGAGGGTGTTGTTTCTCTTCTTGGAGACGTCGTTCGGGTCCGCCCCACCTTTTCCCACTCCACGGTTTCTCGGGTGAAAACATAGGGCAGCGACGGCGCTCATGGCGCCGTGTCCTTCTTGAAGGCGCTGTCGAGAGAGCTAAGTGGTCGTGCGCACGGCTCGTGATCGTCGGCAGTTGCAGTTGGCATGACCCTCTTCCTCCAGGAGGCATCTGCTCCGGGGGAAACCCTAGATCTGGGTCTCCTAGGTCGGACGATGACGGAAACTATGGTGTCGTTCTCCCTCTTGAGGGCATTTTTTGGGAGCAGGTGCTGATTGGAAGGGCCTAAAGGCAGAGCAGGGTTTCATCTTCTGCATCGACGACGGCGGGACTCAGCGGCATGGTGCAGTGGAGGCTCGGCGTCCGATGCGGGTTGACGGACTCGCGCAGGAGGGTGACGCTGTCTGGCGTCGTGGTGGCGTTGATGGTAGAGAGGCCTAGTAAGGTCGATGCATTAGTTCTGCTCTGAGGATGGATCGATGGAAGATGGAGGTGACGACACTCGCAGCGTGTCGTGCTCACTGGGAGTGTGCCGGACCACCGGTGTGTGACCCAGTCTAGGTAGTGGCTTGGATGGGGCATCCGGATATAGATGTCACTAGTAGAAAAACGACCTTTAATACCGGTTTATGAGGACCTTTAGTCTCGGTTCTGGAACCAGCACTAAAGGGTGGGGACTAAAGGTACCTCCCCTAGTCCCGGTTCAACACGAACCGGGGCCAAAGGCCCACCACGTGGCACGAGCCTGCACCGGGGGATGGGAGACCTTTAGTACCGGTTGATGGGATTTTTTATTTATAAAAAATTGATTTTTTGAAAAAAAATTGGAATTTTCTTTCTTCTGATTTTCAAATTTTTTAATTATTTGACAATTTAATCTCTAATCACCCTCATCATTGCTCTAATCACCCTTCATCATTCCAAATCGTCTAACTTCCCGGCCGGTCACCCATCCTCTCACTACTCCAGCCTAAGCATGCTTAACTTCCGAGTTCTATTCCTGCTAGTTTCCAAGTCTGCACTTGTTGTTTACCTGACAACAGTAAGTTCTCAATTCTATTAACCCTCAAGAGTTTATCTTGAGCATGAAGTCACACGTTTCACCGTTTGAGTTTGAAACTATTATTCTAAAAAAAATTATTTAGTAACACTAATATTTCTTGAATAAGTAGTTTGGCCATAGTTTGACCACACAGTTTGACCAGATTTGACAATAGTTTGACCACAGTTTGACCAAATTCAAAAAAACTAAAATAATTATTTAGTAACACTAATATTTCTTGAATCAGTATAGTTTGACCACAGTTTGACCAGATTTAACAAAAATTTAATTTTTTTGAAATTTGAGCATATCTTTTTTCCTTTCAGAATTTAAGAATTCTAAAAATTTGCAAACAGGCCTACGGCGGTCAAAATCGGATGCGGATTTTCGTGTTGATTTTTTTGATATATTATGCGTTTTTCCGACATCGTATGCAAAAGATATCGTTGTTTTACTTTTTCCTAACACTTTTTTGCAGAACATGTCGAAATTTAAGTTTTTAAATTTCCCTGACTACTAGATGCAATAACATAACTACGTCCTGAAGGATTTTAACTTTTGAAGTTTTTATCATTTTCTTTTGTTTTTTTAAAACAGAAAAGGGGATTAGGGAGGGGGGTGGTAGAGTTTGAAAATTGCCCTTTAGTCCCGGTTTGTGTCTCCAACCGGGACTAAAGGTTAGACCCATTTTGTCCCGGTTTATGACACAAACCGGCACTATAGGTTAGACCTTTAGTCCTGGTTTGTGTCACAAACCGCACAAACCGGGACTAAAGGGGCTCGTGGGGCCCCGGCCTGACACCAGCCTGCCACCACCCCTTTAGTATCGGTTCATGGCACGAACCGGGACTAATGCATAGTCATTCGAACCGGGACTAATGGTACCAATAGTGCTGGTTCATTTACAAACGGGGACTAAAAAGCTGAACATTAGGTAGTTTTTTTACTAGTGTGTTAGGCTTTGGTGCGATGTCTGTTTGGTATTAGGTCCGGACATTCTGCACCCCTTCATCAAGGGATAGGAGTAGCAACAAGCGTTGCCAAGATGGTGGCTTCAGCCTTATTGATATATTACCTTATAAGGTCTTTGAGAATAATTAATAATATGGCTGCACGCATCGTCCAGATGCAAAGGCCGGGGATACATCCTCATTTTCTAAAAAAATTATGTTAGCAAAAAATAGGGAAGAGTAGTTGCCTGCCTGCCTCCACACACACAAATGAGCATCATAAGAAGCCAGGACAAAACTTCATTTAAATATTATAAAAACAAGGGACGACAGAAATCACCATTACTTCGCCTGGAGCATTCACTGCAAATGCTTCAGGTTCTATTTGCTGACCACATGTATAGTTCAGCTTCCAGATCTCATAGGACCGTATCCACTCATCACTCATCACCAATACGATTATATAAACAATAACACATCATAGCATCAAAATCCAATTCAAACCTGGTCCTAAAATTTACTTATACTACAACAGGATAGTGTAATTCTTAGTTTGCTACTTCCAACTGGTTCTGGGTAAAGAAAAGCAAATCAAACAAGAGCCAGAAATGTCATAGAGTTACTCCAACCGACTGTTATTACATGATGATCTTCAGGAACATAAGTAGCCTTTAACCCTTGCAGCATGGTCAGCGTCCATTTCACAATGGATCATCAAGTGAATTCTGGGAGCTGACTCGATGCCCTGGGTCAATAGCTTCTTCATCGCTTTCAACTTCTTCTTTGCCAGTGGAAGCCTACCAGGCTGAAAAACGGCAATGTCTTTGCACTTGCTACATGCCAGTCTATCATACAGGTACACATCCTTCAGATTCACCGCTGCTTTCATGACACGCCTGACATGACTCACCATGTAATTTACAAAGCAAAAGATGACGAGCTTGGCAAGGCAGCGGTGCTTGAAATTTGATCTAGGTGATTCCCACTTGACGCCCTTGTTCTGGCAAAGCAAGAGTTCCATCCTCCTTTTCGGATCAAATATCATTTCACACGGATGATTAATTACCTGCACTCCAACCATATACAGGACTCAGGACATAGGTAAAAGAAACAGGTTAGTTTTGCCACTCATAGGACATCTGTGCTCCACAGGATGTGTGCAACCATGCAAGGGTAATAATAATAGATTAACTCCTCAAACAAAAAAGAATAGAACAAACTCTAGGAATCGTCATGTAGCAGAGTAACCCATAGAAAAAGAACAAGTGGATTTAGGTAAGAACATACCGACATGTACAACTCCTCAAGTGATGGCGCAGCTTCCAGAATGAAAATTGTCCACGTGAGATCAGACCCTTCAGGAATGCTAACTAGACTGACAATCCTTAGTCTGCAGAACGCAGATGCCAGCCTTTTGCTCAGATGCTCTGGTTGAACCCAAATCTGCAACAATAAATAAATAATATGATGATATTCAAAAACAAAAAAAGGACGCATAATAGGATGAGTAGAGAACAAGTGAAGCCGGTGCAAAGCAATCATCCTGACTTACCTTTTCGCATTTAAACCCCAACCACAGTTCTTGTATGTGTGTCTCACAAAGTAATGTACTTAACATGACCATTTTGTGCCGACTAAGACCAATATTTGTGAGATTCAAAAACTCCAGCAGTGGGACATGACCAAATGACAGTGGTAGTTCTTCGAAAGCCATCCAACATGTGAACGTTGTCCGGGTGTCTTGGGAGCCACTTGAGTTCGACTTTGTAAAAACGGCAGTTGAGCATACTGAGCTCAGTGAGTTGAGCGTGTTCAACCTGGAAAGTTAAATGCTTCTCTGTGTCGCAATTGAGAAAACCTAAGTAGTTTAATCGCTTGCAAGTGACGAAGATGTTGGAGATGAAGTCAGATTCAACAAATCTCAAATTCTCCATGTAGAGGCGCGTCAAACCAGTAAATGCATTCAGACACTCGTTAAAAAATGACACAAACTGTGCCCCGTAGTTCAACACATCATCAAGAGTGCACTGTCGGCGTTTCTTGACTGTCAAAACTGTGAATTCGGCGTTCTCAATCTTGTGTGTCGTCATGGCGCTGCCAACAGCATGTCCAATGGATACGGGGACATCACCTCTCAAGTAGAAGGTGGTAGACAGGAGGCGGATGGTGTCTTCCCCTGGACATCACAAAGTTCCTTTGTAGCTCGTCCTACATGGAACCTCTTATCTTCAGCCCTTCAACATTGCTTTGAGATCCGTACTCTTCAACTAACTTGCAACAAGCAGATTTCTCTTTTTTGTTTCTCTCAAATGAAAGAACATATGGACTTCAAACTTTCCAGATCAAACAAACTTTACAACTTCAATGTGTGAAAAAACTTTCAGATTTTTTGGACCAACATAAATATACAAAATGTGAATTTTTTTGATTAAAAAATAAATTTTAGCATTTTAAATGCATGAAAAAATCTGAAAGTTTTTTCCCACGTAGTAATTAGAATGTTTTGTTGTCCTGCAAAGTGTGAAGTTTATACGTTGTTTCGTTTGAGAGAAACAAAAATGACAAATGTGCCTGCACGGATCTTGATGCCAAAATGGATGGCTAAGATAAGGGGTACCGTGTAGCTCCAGCTACACAAAACCACACTCCCTGGACATCTGCGGGTCAGTAAGCTCTTTGTCGCTTCAACAGCAGCTGCATTGACCCGAACCAAGTCATCATCAGGCTGAGGCTTTATGATAAGTCGAGGGAGCTTGCAAGAGAGTTGACTCCACCGTCTGGAAAGGGTGCTGATTCGCGCAGCTTCACGGACATCGAGTCGGTCAAGAATGTTGACCAGAATGTCGCTGGGCAAGGTGCTGATTCTATCATCTGCGTTGACTTTCTGCATTTGTCACGGGAACAAATCAGAGTTGATTTTAGCGCCAGTCGCAAAAACGCACTTTTGATATTCTCATGGATGGAATTTTTATGTAGTAACCAAGAGATACAAACTTGAAATATATACTTTTTCCACAAAATATCTGTAATCGTGAAAGAAGCTATTTTGGTTCAGTCTCCAAGATGCCATTTTAATTAATGTAGTCAAGAAGATACAGACTTGATAACTTTCCCGTAAAAAAATTCAAGTTTTAATGAAGCAACTATGAATGGGCCTAGCTAGATGGAACGAAAGGACAATGAACTTTACTCACCTCCATGGCTCCCCTAAGATAATTCAAGTTCGCACAGCTTTTTTTTAAGGAAGCAAAGATGCAGCTTTGATTAGGTTAAAAGATATACGTGCATGCATGGTTCTATTTTATTTTACTGCACCGAAAATATATTTTTGGTATGCTGGAAGAAGCAATTTTGATTCGGTGTGAAAGATTGAATTCTGATCCCTGGTTTTAGAGGAAGAAGTGTCTTAACAAAGAAAGATATTCAGAGCAAGGAGCTGACAAGGAACTCACGTCCATGGCTCCCGTCTAGGTCGGCCGAGGCCGGCCCGAGAAGAAGTTGCGGCGGATGGCTCAGGAGTTGCGGCGGTTCTGCTTCGAGATCTGATGACTGGCCGGGCGTCCGCGGCTTGACCGACGGAAACTTGGAGACCGAAAAGAGATGTAGTCCATCTTATTCTAGGAAATAATAAGAGATCTAGTCGATTACGGGCCTCAGTGGTGGTCGCGTCGTTGGGCCCGGACCACCAACAACTCTCTTCGGGCCTTGCATCAGACGCTAAAGGCGTCAAGTAAGCGAAATCACTAATTAAGGAGTGCTTTTTGCGGAGATCACTTCAACTTTTTCAGGTTGCGACAAGTGGCGCGCTGCATGTGCGCCACTTGTCGCAACCTGGGAATTTTCCCTTTTTTTACATAAATCTGTTTATTCAAAACATTTTATCTCTTAAACCGTGCGTCCAAATCTCGGACCGCTTTCGCCGTTGGATTCCTCGCGTTGAGATCTTCAAAACTAGAACCCATGTTGATAAATTTTGATGAACTTTTTTTATGAAAAAAAATCGGACGAAAAAAACCGGACAAAAAACGAACCAGGAGCATGGATTTTTTTCCCTTTCCGAAAGAGGCACGCCCGTGCCTCTGACGAAATCACAACCGTGCCTCTCGTGGAAGCAAAACCGTGCCTCTCGCGAAAGAAAAAAACCCAGAAAATACGTTTTTTTTTCTGTTTTCGAGGAGGCACGGCTGTGACTCTCACGAAAGCACAACCGTGCCTCTCGCGGAAGCAAAACCGTTACTCTCGCGAAAGCAAAACCGTTACTCTCGCGAAAGCACAACCGTGCCTCTCATGAAAGGAAAAAAAAACAGAAAACGCGTTTTTTTTCTGTTTCCAAGAGGCATGGCCGTGCCTCTCGCAAAAACAAAACCGTGACTCTCGTGAAAAAATGCATTTTTTTGCGCAAAAATTTTTTTCCCGATTTTTTTGGTAAAAACTAGGAAAGACTGGTGAAAAACCAAAACGTAAACAAATCGAAAAAACCGTTTAAAAAGCCAAAAACGCGTGCGGAAAATAAAGAAACAAAATCCGGAGGGAGCACGACATGTGGCGAATGACTGAGAGCGCGCCAAATAGCGTTGATTGTTGCGAGACTCCCGAAGGAGCGCTCGTTAATTAGTTGCTCCCTCAAGTAGGAGGCCCGAGAGCTGGTGTGGTTGCTCGTTCCAGTGGTGCAGAGCTATATTCAATCTTTACTAAAAAAAGCTATATGCCTATACTATATCCATCTGCAGACATCTTGTCTCAATAGTTAAAATCTTGATCATCTTGTTTAAGCAGATACATTTTGTCTTCAGAGTACTTGCTGCTTTGACAGCAGCCATGTGAGCGTGATTACATTGAATGTACAATGCTCCAAGGTTGCTTCTTGGGCGGTCTTCAAGATGCAAAGTTTCCTTTTTAGGGATTCAGAGAGCCAAGCTCCAAGGCCATGTTTGGTTCATAAGTTCTAGGACTTTTTTTAGTCTCAACTAAAAAATCCCTAGTTTCTAAAAAGTCCCTCCCTGTTTGTTTTCAGGAACTAAAAAGTCCCTAGTCCCTCCCTAGAGGTTATTAAATGACCATATTACCCCTATTATACAGAAAAATAACAACCAAATAACATCATGAGGCGGCGGGGCAATAGATGCAGGGAGGGGCATTGTTAGAAAAGTTCCAAAAAGTCCCGGAAAAGACTTTCCTTGAGAGTCTTCTTCATTTAGTCTCAAAAAGCAACTTTTAGTCCCTAATAGTCCCTGTCGTTTGGTTAAAAAGTCTCTAAGAGGGACTTTTTCTAGTCCCTACATCAAAAAGTCCCTCGAAACAAACACCCCCTTAGCTGCCACGCCCCTCCTTTTCTATCACAACATTGGATCCATTATCAACCTACAAACAACAACACACTTTTTTTTACTCAGATGCACATTTTGCATTAGAAGAAATGCCAAAAAAGGAGTAGACGGTAACAAAAATGAGAGACAAAGTAAGAGGTGCAATCTAACAAATACTAGTAGGAAAAAAGGGGCAATTATAGTCTAAAAATAATAACAACTGCCATGATTTAAAGGGACAAAATGAGATTTAAAACGGAGCATATCAAAGGTCTCGAAATAGGCTTTCGCCCCGCTTTATAGATAAAGCATAAGTCCATACAACCACGTCTAAAGCTAGGTCAAAAAGAAAAATGCTGGGGCCACAGCACAATGATGCCCAAAATAACTAAGAGGAAACGGAAAAATCCACCAGGGGCAAGCTACGAGTCTGTCGAGCGATCAGCGAGTCGACGCGCGGAAGACACCAGGGCGTCAAGAAGGCGCTGAAGATGGTCACGATCCCTCGGCCTAGCGAGCGGATGCTAGTGCTGCAGGAAGGCAAGAAATTTGAAGAACGAGTCAGAAGCACGTCTCGGGAACACCCGTTCAATCACCATCTTATTGCGAGTAGTCCAAAGGGTCCACATCATAGCCGCGAAGATGAGCCAGAACAGTCGGCATTTACGGCCAACCTGAGTGGCCCTAACCTGCAGAAACCTTGCAAGGTCAAGGGCCTCCCACTCCGTTCCTAAAGCCTCACGGACAAAGCACGAGAGAGCCTGAGCTGGAACGCATGAGAACACACTGTGCGTCCCCATTTCCGGGACATGGCACAAAGGGCACATGCCATCGCCCGGACCCTGGTGCTTCAGCACCTTGGTTCCCGAAGGAAGACGATCTCGGAGAAACTGCTAAACGAAAATCTTAATCTTCAAGGGCATCGACGCCTTCCACAATGGGGATAGCCACTGTAGAACGGCACACGGCATAGGGCCTAATAGGCCGAGCTAACGGAGAAATCACTCGAAGGAGAGAGACTCCAGGAAACAGTGTCCGGGGCCTGGGACAGAGGAAGAGGGACTACTTTCCTCATCTCTGTCCATTCCTGAACCTCATTGGATCTGAATGATCGGCAAAACGCAATGTTCCACCCCTCATCCAAGGCAGCCGATGAAACAAGGATGGTCGGGTCGGCACAAATCGCAAAGAGCCTCGAGAACCGCAGGCGAAGAGGCTCATCCTCAAATCAAGGGTCCAACCAAGACTGGGTCCCAGACCCATTGCCAACCGAGAAACGCAAACCCAGCCTGATCTCCTCTTTAATGGCCTGAATAGACTTCCAGAACTGGGACCCAACCAAGAGAGAGCAAGCCAAGAGGGGTTGACCCAGCAAGTACTGGCCTCCAACAGCTGAAGCCAGAGACCCCCATCCCCCCTCAAGATCCGGCAAACCCACCACAGCATCAGCGCAACATTCATCTGACGAGACGCAAGGATGCCCAGGCCACCGCGGTCCTTCGGCAGACAGATGTCAGCCCACTTCACCATTTGGTACTTGGGCCGACCATCCGCTGTCTGCCAGAAGAACCTAGCCAGCTCCTTGTCAAAGGAGCTATATATGCACACCTTCAGGTAAGATGTACATCCCCATCATATACATGGGGAGGCTGACAAGGTTAGAGCCAATGAGGACAGTTTTGCTACCTTTAGAGGTGAACCGACTGCACCAGGGTTCCGCGCGGGATGCTACTCGTCCCACAAGAGGATCATAGTCGCTCACCAGGATCCTAGACTCAGCCAGGGGCATCCCCAAGTAAGATATGGGGAATGAAGCCAACCTACAGTTGAGGTTATCCGCGATTCTTTGCTGCTCCACCTCCGAATAGACAAGGACCACCACCTCGCTCTTATCAAAGTTAATCTTAAGTCCAGACACTTCCTCAAAGCAGAGCAAAAGGAACTTAAGATTAACAATGTCTGAGTCCGAGCCTTCCACCATAATCACGGTGTCATCCGCATACTGCAAGTGAGTAACCCCTCCATCCAGGATGAGGTGGCTCACAACACCCTTAAGGTGACCGGCCAACTTGGCCTTATCTAAGATGCCCGCAAGGGCATCAACAGCGATGTTGAAAAGCAAGGGGGAGACATGATCCTCTTGCTTTACCCCCGTGGAGATTTGAAAAAAGGGCCCCACCCTCCATTAATGTTAATCGACGTGCGCCCCGATCTAACCAATTGCATGATCCAGGAGCACCACCTCTCATCAAATCCTCCCCGCTCCATAACCATCCTCAAAAAAGACTAGTCCAGATGGTCATACACCTTCTGGAAATCCAGTTTGAGAAAGACCCCCTTAAGCCCTTTCGACGCCACCTCATGGACAATCTCGTGAAGGGCAAGGATTTTGTCATGGATTCGCCTGCCCTTCAAGAACGCGGACGGGAGGGGTGAGCAATACGCTCCGCCACCGGTGATAAACGGGTTGCACAAACCTTCGCAAAGATTCGCTCCAACACGTTGATCACCGTGATGGGGCAGAACTGCCGGACATCCGTCGCCCCAACTACTTTGGGGATGAGGGAAATGACGCCATAATTAATCCTAGCCATGTCCAAGGTTCCAATATAGAACTCATGGAACATGGGCATAATGACCGGGCGAAGGACCTCCCAGAATTTCTAGAAAAAGACTACCGGGAGGCCATCCGAACCCGGGGCCGAGCAAGCTTTCATAGATGCAATCGCCCGATCCACCTCCTTAGGGGCGAATGGGAGAGTAAGGTCCGCATTCTCCGCATCAGACACCTGGTCAGCAAGCGGCCAGAAGTTAGCGCAGAGGGAGACGCCTCCGCGTGGCTTAGCCGAGAAAAGCTCCTTATAGAATGAGTAGATATGGGTGGAGATGTCCTCTGGGTTCTCCAAAATAACACCCCCATCCCAGAGGAATGGGACGGCACATTGCCGCCTGCGGCCGTTAGAAATCACATGAAAGTAAGCCGTATTAGCATCCCCCTTAAGGAGCCAGTTCTGTCCCCCTCGACGTTGCCAAAACAGCTCCTCACTCCTGTAAATGTCCATGGGCGAAGCCTCTAGGGCATATCTCCTGAGCCAGTCATCAGGAGACAGGCCCGGCCCATCGGCAAAGCCATCCAACACCTTAATCTGGTCCAATAGGGCCCCCTTACGGGCCTGGAGGTCAGCACCAAGGTTCGCCCCACAGCCCTTCATGGCCTGGCAGGACAATTTAGCATAGTGGTGCCAAACGTCCATAGAACAGAACACCCGAGGCGGCATCGCGACTGCCTCTAGCCAGCGGTCGCGAACCATCTCAATGAAACCCAGTTGCTCCAGCTAGAACGACTCAAAGCGGAAGCAATGGGATCTAGGGGGCCCTCATCCCCCGACGATAAAAGCAGGGGGTATGGTCAGAGCCAATCCGAGTGACCGCTTTGAGAGAGCACAGTGGGAACATCACTTCCCACTGGGCCGACACAAAGACCCGATCCAAGACACTCCGGATGGGGTTCGCCTGTTTATTTGTCCATGTGAACCTAGCCCCTACGCAGGCTATCTCACGGAGCGCCAGGTCCGCAATGCAGTCGTTAAATAGACGCATGCGGACCAGATCAACATTAGGCAAGCTTTTATCAGAAGCCCATCTAATGAGGTTGAAGTCTCCGGCCACCACCACCGGAGTGGTGCACCTCTCCATCTTATGCTTTAGCTCAGCAAGGAAGGCGGCGGAGCGTCCATGGTCTGCAGGGCCATAGATAACAATCACCTCCCTACTGAGGTGGACTCGACGGTCGGTGACCGACATGCTCAGGAAGAATTCCCCTCGGTCCATATCCTCAACCGAGAAGATATCCTCCCTGACCCCGAGCAAAATGACCCCAGATTGGCCCATGGCAGGCAGCCACTGCCAGGCAAACTGGTGGCGAGAGAGCCCCTGGAGCTCAAGCATATTGAAGTCCTGGTGAATCATCTCCTGAAGACCGACGATGTCAACCTCCTCTTGCCGCAAATACTCGATGAGTTGCCGCCGCCGGCCAGTGAGGCCGAAGCCCCTAATGTTCCAACATAGGAGCTTCATTTAAAAACCTTAGATGAATTCCTAGGCCCCTTGAGTGGGGCCGAGCTAGCCCGCCCGTCAATCGTGGGACGGGAGGAGGCCTTCACCGGCCGTCCCCGTATAGGGGGAGCGGCGGAGACCTCCAGACCGAGGGAGGCGGACCTAGAACTAGACCCACACACCTCTAGTCAATGTTTAGTGGGATTGAGATGCATGGGGGACGTCCACGCAGTGTCCTCACCGAGGTGGGAGCTGCCATGGGCGTCGCCAACACGGTTGATACGTCTCCAACGTATCTATAATTTTTGATTTTTCCATGCTATTATATTACCTGTTTTGGATGTTTATGGGCTTTACTATACACTTTTATATCATTTTTGGGACTAACCTATTAACCGGAGGCCCAGCCCAAATTGCTGTTTTTTTTTGCCTATTTCAGTGTTTCGCAGAAAAGGAATATCAAACAGAGTCCAAACGGAATGAAACCCTCGGGAGAGTTATTTTTGGAACAAACGCAATCCAGGAGACATGGAGTGGACGTCAAGAAGCAACCAAGGAAGCCACGAGGCAGGGAGGCGCGCCCTAGGGGGGTGGGCGTGCCCCCACCCTCGTGGGCCCCTCGTGGCTCCCCTGACCGACTTTTTTCACCTATATATACTTGCATACCCTAAAAACATCAAGGAGCACCACGAAACCCTATTTCCACCGCCGCAACCTTCTGTACCCGTGAGATCCCATCTTGGAGCCTTTTCCGGCGCTCCATCGGAGGGGGAATCGATCACGGAGGGCTTCTACATCAACGCCATAGCCTCTCCGATGAGTTGTGAGTAGTTTACCACAGACCTTCGGGTCCGTAGTTATTAGCTAGATGGCTTCTTCTCTCTCTTTGAATCTCAATACAAAGTTCTCCTCGATCTTCTTGGAGATCTATTCGATGTAACTCTTTTTGCGGTGTGTTTGTCGAGATCCGATGAATCGTGGGTTTATGATCAAGTTTATCTATGAGAAATATTTGAATCTCCTCTGAATTCTTTTATGTATGATTGGTTATCTTTGCAAGTCTCTTCGAATTATTAGTTTGGTTTGGCCTACTAGATTGATCTTTCTTGCAATGGAGAAGTGCTTAGCTTTGGGTTCAATCTTGCAGTGTCCTTTCCCAGTGACAGCAGGGGCAGCAAGGCACGTATTGTATTGTTGCCATCGAGGATAAAAAGATGGGGTTTATATCATATTGCTTGAGTTTATCCCTCTACATCATGTCATCTTGCCTAATGTGTTACTCTGTTCTTATGAACTTAATACTCTAGATGCATGTTGGATAGCGGTCGATGTGTGGAGTAATAGTAGTAGATGCAGAATCGTTTCGATCTACTTGGCGCAGACTTGATGCCTATATACATGATAATGCCTAGATATTCTCATAACTATGCACTTTTCTATCAATTGCTCAACAGTAATTTGTTCACCCATCGTAATACTTATGCTATCTTGAGAGAAGCCACTAGTGAAACCTATGGCCCCCGGGTCTTTTTTCCATCATATAAGTTTCTGATCTACTTTATTTTGCAATCTTTAATTTCCAATCTATATCATAAAAATACCAAAAATATTTATCTTATTATATCTCTATCAGATCTCACTTTCGCAAGTGGCCGTGAAAGGATTGATGATACGTCTCCAACGTATCTATAATTTTTGATTGTTCCATGCTATTATATTACCTGTTTTGGATGTTTATGGGCTTTACTAAACATTTTTATATCATTTTTGGGACTAACCTATTAACCGGAGGCCCAACCCAAATTGCTGTATTTTTTTTTGCCTATTTCAGTGTTCCGCAAAAAAGGAATATCAAACGGAGTCCAAACGGAATGAAACCTTTGGGAGAGTTATTTTTGGAACAAACACAATCCAGCAGACTTGGAGTAGACGTGAGGGAAGCAACGAGGTGGCCACGAGGGTCCAGGGTGCACCCTACCCCCTGGGTGCGCCCCCACCCTCGTGGGACCCTCGTGGCTCCCCTGACCGACTTCTTCCGCCTATATATATCCATATATCCCCAAAACATCCAGGAGCACAATTGATCGGGAGTTCCACCACCACAAGCCTCTGTAGCCACCAAAAACCAATCGGGACCTTGTTCCGGCACCCTACCGAAGGGGGGATCCCTCACCGGTGGCCACCTTCATCATCCCGGCGATCTACATGATGAGGAGGGAGTAGTTCACCCTTGGGGCTGAGGGTATGTACCAGTAGCTATGTGTTTTATCTCTCTCTCTCTCTCTCTCTCTCTCTCTAATGTTCTTGATTCGGCACGATCTTAATGTATCGCGAGCTTTGCTATTATAGTTGGATCTTATGATGTTTCTCCCCCTCTACTCTCTTATGATGAATTGAATTTTCCCCTTGAAGTTGTCTTGTCGGATTGAGTCTTTAAGGATTTGAGAATACTTGATGTATGTCTTGCCGTGCTTATCTGTGGTGACAATGGGATATTCACGTGATCTACCTGATGTATGTTTTGGTGATCAACTTGCGGGTTCAATGAACTTATTCATAGGGGTTGGCACACGTTTTCGTCTTGACTCTACGGTAGAAACTTTGGGGCACTCTTTAAAGTACTTTGTGTTGGTTGAATAGATGAATTTGAAATTGTGTGATGCATATCGTATAATCATGCCCACGGATACTTGAGGTGACATTGGAGTATCTAGGTGACATTAAGGTTTTGGTTGATTTGTGTCTTAAGGTGTTATTCTAGTATGAACTCTATGATAGATCGAACGGAAAGAATAGCTTCGTGTTATTTTACTACGGACTCTTGAATAGATCGATAAAAAAGGATAACTTTGAGGTGATTTCGTACCCTACAATAATCTCTTCGTTTGTTCTCCTCTATTAGTGACTTTGGAGTGACTCTTTGTTGCATGTTGAGGGATAGTTATATGATCCAGTTATGTTATTACTGTTGATAGAACTTGCACTAGTGAAAGTATGAACCCTAGGCCTTGTTTCCTAGCATTGCAATACCATTTGTTCTCACTTTTATCATTAGTTACCTTGCTGTTTTTATAATTTCAGATTACAAAAACCTATATCTACCATCCATATTACACCTGTATCACCATCTCTTCGCCGAACTAGTGCACCTATACAATTTACCATTGTATTGGGTGTGTTGGGGACATAAGAGACTCTTTGTTATTTGGTTGCAGGGTTGCTTAAGATAGACCATCTTCAACCTACGCCTCCCACGGATTGATAAACCTTAGGTCATCCACTTGAGGGAAATTTGCTGCTGTCCTACAAACCTCTGCACTTGGAGGCCCAACAACGTCTATAAGAAGAAGGTTATGTAGTAGACATCAAGCTCTTTTCTGGCGCCGTTGCCGGGGAGGTGAGTGATTGAAGGTATATCTTTAAATCTTGCAATCGAATATTTTAGTTTCTTGTTTTATCACTAGTTTAGTTTATAAAAGAAAACTACAAAAAATGGAATTGAGTTTGCCTCATACGCTTCATCTTTTTAATATCTTTCTTGAGAATGATGGAAAGGAAAATTGTGCTCAAGTGCTAGAAGAAGAAGTCTATAAAATGTTTGGCATTAAATCTTTGAATGGTGAACATGATTGCAATGTTGTTAGTATGAACTCTTTGAATATCCATAGTACTAATGATGATTGCGCTAGTCATGATGAAAATGTCTCTTATAAGCATGTTAACTTTTGTGGAGTGCATAGAGTTTGCAAGTACACACCAAATAGGGAAGATAGATTTTGCAAGAGGCATAAGTATTTATAAACTAAATGGTTGCAAGAGAGGCTAGATGTTTGTGCTGAAAATTTAAAATTTCTTAGCCATACTTGTGAACTTTGCAATGAACATGGTCATTTAAATCTCCGATGCAAATTGTTTCATGATCGAATCGTGTCCAAAAATTGTGATGACTTGATTTCCCTTGCACATCATAATGAACTTAGTTTGCTTTTGGGTTATGAAGAAATGAAACGTGTAACTAAGCATATTACAGAATATAACCTTGAGAAATTCCTTGATATTGATCAAGAGGATATTTATATGTATTGTGCGGTGAATTGCATTGAAAATCCTTATATTGCCAATTACATAAAGAAAAGAAAGCTAATAGAAGATGAAGAGAATATTAATGAAAGGGAAGAGACTTCCCAATATCCTCCTATTATTTCTTATGATGAATCAGGTAATGAGGAGGAGCCTTCTATTCAACCAATCTCATTAATAAGGAGCTCAAAAAAGAGGGTTAAACCCAGACATGATGTGAAGAAGAAAAAGAAAAGACGGAGAAGCAAAGGTAGAAAGGTATCCCTCCCAAATGATGTTTCTCCTATTACTCATTGTGATGATGATAATTGCTATACTATTGGTGCTATCCATACTATTAATGATGAGAGTGATTATACTTATGATATGAAAAGGCCCAAGCTTGGGGATGCTATGTTTGATGAGAATGACATGTTTGAGAATATATTTACGGCAATTAATGTTTGTCCTAAGCTTGGGGATGCTACGTTTAATGAAGATGATATTTTTAGCCTCCCAAGTTTTGATGAACAAATTTATTATGATGATAGCACGCCTCCTATTTTTGATAGTAATATTGATGAAAGTGGGTTTGGAAGAGTGTCAACTTTAGGAAGTAATGATCCCACTATTTTGGAGGGTGTTGAATCTTATAATATTTATGAAAGTGGATTTGGAGAGGTCATGACTTTATTTAGTGATGAATCCACTATTTTGGAAGAGGTTTCAATTAATTATGATGAGAACAAAGTTGCTACTTATGATGATTATTGTGATGAAACTTATGCTATAAAAAGTAGTGAGGATTATATTTATAAAACTTGTCATGATTATGATTACCATTTTTCTGAACATTACTCTTTTAGTGTGGAAACAATTTTTAGTATTCGAGTTTCTTATGATACTCCCACTATTCCGAATGAGAAGAATTTTGCTTATGTGGAGAGTAGTAAAATTTCTATGGAAGTAGATCATGAAAATAATGCTTTATGTGATGGTTATATTGTTGAATTAATTCATCATGCTACTGAAAATTATTATGAGGGAGGAATATATGCTTGTAGGAATTGCAATAATATCAAGTTTCCTATCTATGTTCTTAAAATCTTGAAGTTATGCTTCTTTTGCCTTCCTATGCTAGTTGATTATTGTTCCCATAAGTTGTTTTCTCAAAAAATCCCTATGCATAGGAAGTGGGTTAAACTTAAATGTGCTAGTCATATTCTTCATGATGCTCTCTTTATGTTTAAACTCTTATCTTTTAGGTGAGCATCATTGAAATCATCATGCCTAGCTAAAAGGCAATAAAGAAAAGCGCTTGTTGGGAGACAACCCAATATTTACCTTTACTGTTTTTGTGTGTTCACATGATTATGCTACTGTAGTAATAATGTTTTATAGCTTTTGTTTCAATAAAGTGCCAAGTAAGACCTTTAGGATAGCTTGTGGTGACAGTTGTGTTGATCCTGCTGAAAATCAGAAACTTTTGCACACAGTAAATTAGTTTTGATAATTCACAGAAACATGATTTTGATCTGAGTCGTTTTGCTATCGATTGGTACACAAATTCCTAATGTTTTCCTAATTTGGTAGGATTTTTGGAGTTCCATAAGTATAAGTTTGATACATATTACTACAGACTGTTATGTTTTTGATAGATTCTGTTTTCATTGTGTTGTTTGCTTATTTTGATGAATCTATGAGTAGTATCGGATGGTATGAACCATAGAGAAGTTGGAATACAGTAGATATTACACCAATATGAATTTGTAATGTGTTATAACAGTACCTAAGTGGTGATTTATTTTCTTATACTAACGGAGCTTATGAGTTTTCTGTTAAGTTTTGTGTTGTGAAGTTTTCAAGTTTTGGGTAAAGATTCGATGGACTATGGAATAAGGAGTGGCAAGAGCCTAAGCTTGGGGATGCCCAAGGCACCCCAAGGTAATATTCAAGGACAACCAAGAGCCTAAGCTTGGGGATGCCCCGGATGGCATCCCCTCTTTCGTCTTCGTTCATTGGTAACTTTACTTGGAGCTATATTTTTATTCACCACATGATTTGTGTTTTGCTTGGAGCGTCATTTCATTTTGTTTTGTTTTGCTTGCTGTTTGAATAAAATACTAAGATCTGAAATTCTTAAATGTTAGAGAGTCTTTACATAGTTACATAATTATTCAACTACTCATGGATCTTCATTTATATCTTTCAGAGTAGTTGGTCATTTACTCTCATGCTTCACTTATATTATTTTGAGAGTCTTTTAGGTCAGCATGGTAATTTGCTTTGGTTATAAAAACTATCATAGAAAGTGCATTGAATACTATGAGAAGTTTGATACTTGATAATTGTTTTGAGATATGAGGATGGTGATATTAGAGTCATGCTAGTTGAGTAGTTGTGAATTTGAGGAATACTTATGTTGAAGTTTGTGATTCCCGTAGCATGCATGTATGGTGAAGTGTTATGTGATGAAGTTGGAGCATGATTTATTTATTGATTGTCTTCATTATGAGTGGCGGTCGGGGACGAGCGATGGTCTTTTCCTACCAATCTATCCCCCTAGGAGGATGCGTGTAGTACTTTGTTTCAATAACTTGTAGATTTTTGCAATAAGTATATGAGTTCTTTATGACTAATGTTGAGTCCATGGATTATACGCACTCTCACCCTTCCACCATTGCTAGCCTCCCTTGGGCCGTGCAACTTTCGCCGGTACCATACACCCACCATATACCTTCCTCAAAATAGCCACCATACCTACCTATTATGGCACTTCCATAGCCATTCCGAGATATATTGCCATGCAACTTTCCACCGTTCCATTTGTTATGACACGCTCCATCATTGTCATATTGCTTTTGCATGATCATGTAGTTGACATCGTATTTGTGGCAAAGCCACCTTGATAATTCTTTCATACATGTCACTCTTGATTCATTGCATATCCCAGTACACCGCTCGAGGCATCCACATAGAGTCATACTTTGTTCTAAGTACTGAGTTGTAATTCTTGAAGTTGTAAGTAAATAAAAGTGTGATGATCTTCATTATTAGAGCATTGTCCCAAGTGAGGAAAGGATGATGGAGACTATGATTCCCCCACAAGTCGGGATGAGACTCCGGACAAAAAACAAGAGAAAGGCCATAAAAAATAGAAAGACCATAAAAAAGGCCATAAAAAAGGAGAAAGGCCCAAAAATGAGAGAAAAAGAGAGAAGGGACAATGCTACTATCCTTTTACCACACTTGTGCTTCAAAGTAGCACCATGATCTTCATGATAGAGAGTCTCCTATGTTGTCACTTTCATATACTAGTGGGAATTTTACATTATAGAACTTGGCTTATATATTCCAATGATGGGCTTCCTCAAAATGCCCTAGGTCTTCGTGAGCAAGCAAGTTGGATGCACACCCACTTAGTTTCTTTTGTTGAGCTTTCATACACTTATAGCTCTAGTGCATCCGTTGCATGGCAATCCCTACTCACTCACATTGATATCTATTAATGGGCATCTCCATAGCCCGTTGATACGCCTAGTTAATGTGAGACTATCTTCTCCTTTTTGACTTCTCCACAACCACCATTCTATTCCACATATAGTGCTATGTCCATGGCTCACGCTCATGTATTACGTGAAAGTTGAAAAAGTTTGAGAACATAAAAGTATGAAACAATTTCTTGGCTTGTCATCGGGGTTGTGTATGATTAAATACTTTGTGTGATGAAGATAGAGCATAACCAGACTATATGATATTGTAGGGATAGCTTTCTTTAGCCATGTTATTTTGAGAAGACATGATTGCTTTGTTAGTATGCTTGAAGTATTATTGTTTTCATGTCAATATTAAACTGTTGTCTTGAATCTTATGGATCTGAACATTCATGCCACAATAAATAAGATTACATTGAGAAATATGCTAGGTAGCATTCCACATCAAAAATTCTGTTTTTATCATTTACCTACTCGAGGACGAGCAGTAATTAAGCTTGGGGATGCTTGATACGTCTCCAACGTATCTATAATTTTTTATTGTTCCATGCTATTATATTACCTGTTTTGGATGTTTATGGGCTTTACTAATTAAACACTTTTATATCATTTTTGGGACTAACCTATTAACTCGAGGCCCAGCCCAAATTGCTGTTTTTTCGCCTATTTCAGTGTTTCGCAGAAAAGGAATATCAAATGGAGTCCAAACGCAATGAAACCTTCAGGAGAGTTATTTTTGGAATAAAGGCAATCCAGGATTCTTGGAGTAGATGTCAGGGAAGCAACGAGGTGGCCACGAGGGTCCAGGGCGCGCCCTACCCCTGGGCGCGCCCCCACCCTTGTGGGACCCTCGTGGCTCCCCTGACCGACTTTTTTCGCCTATATATATCCATACACCCCAAAAACATCCAGGAGCACAATATATCGGGAGTTCCGCCGCCGCAAGCCTCTGTAGCCACCAAAAACCAATCGGGACCTTGTTCGGCACCCTGCCGAAGGGGGGATCCCTCACCGGTGGCCATCTTCATCATCCCGACGCTCTCCATGACGAGGAGGGAGTAGTTCACCCTCAGGGTTGAGGGTATGTACCACTAGCTATGTGTTTGATCTCTCTCTCTCTCTCTCTCGCTCGCTCGTGTTCTTGATTCGACACGATCTTGATGTATCGCGAGCTTTGCTATTATAGTTGGATCTTATGATGTTTCTCCTCCTCTACTCTCTTGTGATGAATTGAATTTTCCCCTTGAAGTTGTCTTGTCGGATTGAGTTTTTAAGGATTTGAGAACACTTGATGTATGTCTTGCCGTGCTTATCTGTGGTGACAATGGGATATTCACGTGATCTACTTGATGTATGTTTTGGTGATCAACTTGCGGGTTCAATGAACTTATTCATATGGGTTGGCACACATTTTTGTCTTGACTCTCCGATAGAAACTTTGGGGCACTCTTTGAATTACTTTGTGTTGGTTGAATAGATGAATCTGAGATTGTGTGATGCATATCGTATAATCATGACCACCGATACTTGAGGTGACATTGGAGTATCTAAGTGACATTACGGTTTTGGTTGATTTGTGTCTTAAGGTGTTATTCCACTATGAACTCTATGATAGATCGAACGGAAAGAATAGCTTCGTGTTATTTTTCTATGGACTCTTGAATAGATCGATCAAAAAGGATAACTTTGAGGTGGTTTCGTACCATACACTAATCTCTGCGTTTGTTCTCTACTGTTAGTGACTTTGGAGTGACTCTTTGTTGCATGTTGAGGGATAGTTATATGACCCAGTTATGTTATTACTGTTGAGAGAACTTGCACTAGTGAAAGTATGAACCCTAGGCCTTGTTTCCTAGCATTGCAATACCGTTTGTGCTCACTTTTATCATTAGTTACCTTGCTGTTTTTATAATTTCAGATTACAAAAACCTATATCTACCATCCATATTGCACTTGTATCACCATCTCTTCGCCGAACTAGTGCACCTATATAATTTACCATTGTATTGGGTGTGTTGGGGACACAAGAGACTCTTTGTTATTTGGTTGCATGGGTTGCTTTAGAGAGACCATCTTCAACCTACGCCTCCCACGGATTGATAAACCTTAGGTCATCCACTTGAGGGAAATTTGCTGCTGTCCTACAAACCTCTGCACTTGGAGGCCCAACAACGTCTACAAGAAGAAGGTTGTGTAGTAGACATCAATTGACAACCCCTTTATCGCGTTGGTTGCAAGGTTCTTGTTGTTTGCGTAGGTACAAGGGACTTGCGTGTAGCCTCCTACTGGATTAATACCTTGGTTCTCAAAAACTGAGGGAAATACTTACGCTTCTTTGCTGCATCACCCTTTAATCTTCAAGGGAAAACCAATGCAGTGCTGAAGAGGTAACAACGGTCTCCAACTGGGGCGCCGTACCATCCCTGGTCTCTCTATGACCAGGGTCAGTGTGCGCCGGGGTGCTGGACTCGGCCTGCGAAGGAAAAGCGCGGGCTTCAGCCAACGCCCCATCAAGCCTCTCCTTGGCACAGATAGCAGAGATCTGCTCAAGGATGGACCCTTTCTCACCGCGGAACATAATGCCACTCTCGAAAGCCACCTCGTCCTGGTGGCCCAACGGAGCGGAACCAAGCATGGAAAAATGAGAACCAGAACAAGACGGATCAGGGGGAGCGGGGGGAGTACCTAAGGACAAGTCATGGGCAGCCGCCCACATGGTGGCCTTCTCCTGGATCGTCGGAACACGGCCGTCCAGCAGGACCTGGGACTGGCTGAGCCTCGCGCTCTGCCGCGCGGCCCCCAGCAGGGAAGTCCCACCCCGAAGCTCGGAGCCAGCCGCGGTAGGGGTCGCCACGACTAGGTCCAAGAGCGGGGAAGGCTCCACGCCCGGGGCCCCAAGGCAGGGGAAGGTGGGGACCTCGGCGAACGCGAGTAGCATACCACCCCAGGTGAGCGGGGAGATGAGGAAGGGTGCACCTCCATCCCCACACTCACCACATCCTCCTCCACGGCCTCCAAGTCGGCCACCGAGGGAGCGACAGAGAGAGGGTTGTACAAGACCAAAGACCCACTCCCTGACGCCGCCTGGGAAGCCGTCCCTGCCGGGCAGGAGGGCCCGCCACCAGTAGGAGCCAGGCTACGGCGCCCAGCAGACGAAGCCGGAGGGGCCTCATCATCATCATCAGCCTCCTCACTAGATGAGCTACCCCCAGAAGCGGACCCACCCCCACCATGCTGAAAGTGCTACTATCGACTAGAGGGGGGGGGGGTGAATAGGCGATTTTTATGAAAGTCTTCAAAACTTGGAAGTTTCGAAGACAAACAACAGAAATGACCTAATTGTAATGCAACAGAAGATAAACTACCCAAAGCAAGCCATAGTCAAGTATACAAAGATATGAAAGTACGGGACTAATAGAAGCTAGGTAGTAAGGCTCAGAATGGAAGATAGTATGAAGCCAATCAACAGTAGTAGTCAAGCAATGAAGTCAAACATATATACAGATAGGCAATGACTTCACGAAGACAAACTAAAGTAAGGTTGGGAAGGGATAGAACCAGTTGTTGTTGAAAACACAGGATTTGTTGGACCAGTTCCAGTTGTTGTGACAACCGTACGTCTAGTTAGGGAGGCTGAGATTAAACTCAGAAGACCGTGTATTCACCTTATTCCCCTTAAGCTAAGGACACCCAGTCCTCGCCCAATCACTCTGGTAAGTCTTCAAGGGAGACTTCCAAACCTTCACAGACTTCGTTCACCGGCAATCCACAATGACTCTTGAATGCTCAGAATGCGACGCCTAACCGGCTGGAGGATTCACAGTCCTCAAGTGTAATAAGTCTTCAGGTCACACAGACAGAAAGACTTCAGTGATTCCTAACACTCTTTGGCTCTGGGTGTTTGGGCTTTGTCCTCGCAAGGATTTTTCTCTCTCTCAAATGCTTCGAGGTGGGTTGCTCTCAAACGACAAAAGCCGTGTACAAACTCTGAGCAGCCGCCAATTTATGGTGTAGGGGGTGGGCTATTTATAGCCACTAGGCAACCCGACCTGATTTGTCCAAAATGACCCTGGGTCACTAAGGAACTGACATGTGTTCCAACGGTCAGATTTCAAACACACGCGACAACTTTACTTGGGCTACAAGCAAAGCTGACTCATCCAGCTCTGGATAAGGTTTGCTCTCATTGTCTTCGCTCGAAGACATAGGATTTGAGTTGAGCAACACTTCAGTCACTCTGACTTAGTTCACTTGGACCCCACTTAACAGTACGGTGGTTCCTATGACTCAACAAAGAAGAAAAGGAAGCAACAAAACCACACAGTCTTCGCACTCCATAGTCTTCACGCAATGTCTTCTCATGTCATACTCTTCAATATGAATATCTTCTCATACCACCATTGTCTTCAATGTCTTCATACATTTTTAGGGGTCATCTCCGGTAGGTAAACCGAATCAATGAGGGACACTACCTGCGTTATCCTACAATTCTCACAAACGCATTAGTCCCTCAACCAACTTTGTCGTCAATACTCCAAAACAAACTAGGGGTGGCACTAGATGCACTTACAATCTCCCCCTTTTTGGTGATTGATGACAAACTAGTTGAAGTTTTCAACTGGGATAAATATGTGAAATTGTAAGGATAGGAAATTGTCTTCATAAGTTGCAAGGGCTCCCCCTAAAGATGTGCATGTAAGTAATTTGCTTTTGGAATGCAAATGCACATGGCAGGTTGTACTTGTGGAGATCCACTTCAACTTATGAAGATAATTCATCATGCATGGACTGATATAGCAAGTAGAATGACATGCATAATGAAAAATGGACGTCTGCAGAATGTCTAAGTGCGGAAGTTATCATCGCACATGCGGAATTTATCATCGCATCACAGTCAAGCAAATAAGTAGTAGACGACCATCAAGTTTAGGTGTTACAACTCAGAGAACCAAATGTTTCAAAAGGCAAGAGTTGTAAGCACGCAGCAAAATATAATGCAGTCGCCCATATGAACCCGCTTGAAGACTATCAACTCATACACTTCTCCCCCTTTTGTCAGTAAGGACCAAAAAGGTTTGAAGACATAGAGCATCTACTCATTAGCATGAGTAGGTGAAGCAGCAGGGTTGTCATCGTTGGGTGGCAGTGCAGATGAACTTGGTGCAGTGTCGATGTGCGCAGTAGTAGGAGGTGGTGAAGTAGCATCATCTTCATCATCGATCACTCTGGCATTTACCGTTGCCGCGGAGGAAGAATATTCAGAGTCTTCAAGAGATGGAGTACGACGTAGGACAGCATTCCGTGGAGGAGTGGAGTCAAACTGGAATCTTTCATTGAAGCCATCGTCTTGAAGATCAGCTTCAGCACTGAGCAGGGTCAAACTCTTCCATGATCGCCGGCAAGTTTCATGAGCAACAAAGGCATTCTTGGTGGCAACGTTGCGAATGCGATTGACATCCACCAAGAGGCTTTGCATCTGTCTCTTGAGCCAGAAATGATGCTTATCCTGTTTCTGATGAAGGGCCACAAGAAGTTCTCGATCATTGAGAACGCGAGAACGCTTCCGAGGCCTTTGTGCAATGGTGCTTTCAGTGGCTTCAGTGGGTGCTTGATGAGGTAGACGAGTATTTCCAGCCAATGGATAGATTCGTGTCGCTGCTTGAACACCTTCAATAGGCTGAGTGAAGCTTTGGTGCTCGGCATTCTGAAGACAAAGAGGCCTCTTGGCAGGGTCAGAGTATATAGCTTCAACTGACATATCAACCTCTGGCAGAAAGATCATATGATTGTGAGTAGAGGGCTGATGACAGATGAGTGTCTCTTGATGAGGCGCATGACCCATGGAGCATAAAACTTCAGACCAAATAGGTCACAGCCGGAAGCAGCAAGTTTCCTGATGAAGAACTCTTGAGTGTTGAAGCTGATGCCATTGAGAATATAGAAGACCAAAGTCTTCATAGCTCCTTCAAGCTTGGCCGCTGATGAATGTCCTTTGACAGGCCATAGAGTTCACCTGATGATATGTTATATGGTGCGAGGTAGATACTCAAGGTCTTCAACAAAGAAATCTGTTGGATATTCAGCGTCAGATGGCAAGGGCTTCATCATGCTCAACATCTGGCTCATATTGGGTTCTGGCTTATGGAAGATACTCTCTACTGCATTGCGGTGTAGCTGACAGTCTGGTTCATATAGTTCTCCAAGAGTGGCTAGCTCTGTAAGCTCGATGATATCCATAGCTTTGGCTTCATGATGAACATTTCCAGTCATCCACTCGAGAACCCATGTCTTGATGTCTCAATAGTAGCCGCGAATGTGTAGAGTAGCATAGAATTGAAGCAATAGCTCTTCATTCCAATGTTCTTTGTCTGTCACAAAGTGGAGCAGACCAGCATCACGAAAGCAATCAAGTGCTTCTTCTAAGCACGGCTGTCCAGCAATGGCTTCTGTATCAAGGCGCATATGAGGGAAAATGCGCCCTTGATCATATAGTACGCATGAGTAATAGCTTCTCTGCTGATAGCTCCAGAACCGATCTGATGATATCCTTGGTTTGGAGTAGGGGTTCTTGGCGCTGTCAAAGAAGGTATTGTGGCTTTTGAAGCCATTGGCATTGAAGGACCCTGGTGAGTTTGCAGTACCTGGAAACCTTGGCAGTCTTGGCTTGGGCTTCTGGACCCGAGGCCTATGCTCAACATGATAGTCAAATTGAGGTCCTAAGGCAGTAGGCAGAGGCACCAGAATGGGCCATCGGACAGTGGTAAGCTGACCATGACTGTATGCTTGCTCAATTGTGTGAGGCCTTGGTGGCGGAACAGGAGCAGGGGCAATAGTTGAGGCGTCAGGCTGCACAACAGGTGCTTCGGGAGCGATTGTCTCATTGGCTTCAAGTGCGGCAGCCTCAGTGGTTTTAGGTTCAGTGGCCACACTTGCTTCAGGCACACTAGTTGGTGCAGGCTCCTCATTAGCGTCATCCATGACTACGTCATTGGCTTCATTGGCGTTGGTGGTGGCAGCCTCAACATTGTCAACCTCCTCTTGACGAACAGGAGGGTCGGGCACATGCACGTTCACATCAGGAACTGCTTCTTCTTCAATTGCTGGAGGAGTAGGTACACGTACTTCTTCTTGATTTTCCTCGGCTGATGCAGCCGGAATGTCTTCAGCAACATGTGCTTCAGAATCGGAGACATTCACAGTTGGAGCAGGTTCAGAAAATACTTGACGTGCAACAGGTGAACATTGCACTTCTCCTTCTGGAACGCTCGACAGAGGGACTTGAGGCCTTTGTCCTTTGCGAAGCCTGCGAAATGCTGGCAACGCCTTTGGGATGGAGTTTGCTGGGCCTAAAAGTATTCATCCTCTTCTTGCACGGGGGTGTAGCTTGTTGTTGTTGTTGGGGAGTACTGGGGGAGTCTTGTAGTTGTGGGTGATCAGCCCACGATGCATCCTGAGCAATTGGCGTCAGTGGACGACCAATGCTGATGAGTTCGCTGTTCGTATGAACAGGCGATGATACCACGTCATGTTCAATCTGAGGAAGAACTTCATCATCAGCTACATTGTCATCATGACCAATGTCTTCAGTAGCGGTGTGTTCAGCTGCTGGAATATCTTCAGCTTCATGAGCCTCTGTGGGAGCAGGCTCATGGACTATCATTCTTCGTTCTTGATGTTCTGACGCTGGGCGAACCACTGAAATGGGTTCAACAACTAAGGGCTCTATGGAAGCAGCCCTAGTCTTCTTCGTCTTGCGCTTCTTCTTGGAGGGAGCGGCATTAGAGGCTTCAGTGTTCTTTCTCTTTCTGGCTTCAGCCTCGACAGCCCTCGTCTTCTTCTATTCTGAAGCGATTGTGGTGACCTTTGGCTTCGATCCAGTCATGCTGCTTGGGAAGATAATGCGAGGGGCTTCTTGGCTTGAAGGTTCAGGCTGTTCAGCAGAAAGCTTCTTCTTGTTCTTTGCAGCCATCCTGGGGTCAATGCCAGGACGGCCAAGTGACTTGCGCTTCTCAGCCTCATTGTAGGCGAGCACACACTTATCAGCCAAAATCTTCATGCGCTCTCGAGAACCCTGAGCTTCTTCACGCTTCTTCATAAAAGCTTCTTTAAGCTCATGTAGCATGACTTCGAAGTTTCAGACGTCTTGAACACTTAGCTTGGCCACATGCTTCTTGAATTGAGCCTTCTCATAATCAATCTTGTTCTTGAGCTCAACGATTCGCTGAGCGAGAGCCAGCTCAGAAGCAATGGTGCCATTGAAGGTGACGCTGAGGCCAATCGGAAGTTGTAGATCGTCAAAGCTGAGGTTGGGGGTGTCGAACCACTCATCAATGAAGTTATGAATGATTGCCACATCAAAGAGAGGCAAGTTGTTGAAGATTTCTGCTTCTTCCTTGCTCTTTATCAGTTGCTCAAGGGCATCATCAGCAAGATCTTCATCACTGGACAGATCAATGGGATCTTCACGTAGAATGGCGGCAGGAGTCAAGGCTTGATCAGTATGCCTGACAAGTTGCTTTTTCTTCTCCGTCTTCTTGGAGATACAGGATTGATCTTCAGACTGCACACTGGCTTCAGGAGGTGCAGTGGCCAGTGTCTTCGCACGAGAAGTCTTCGGAGGTGCAGCTGATGTTGAAGCCTTTGGCTTCTTTTGCTTCTGCAGCTTTGGAGGAGGAGCAGGGGCTTCATTGGAGTCAGCATCATTGTTAGAATGATCTACTCTTGCACCTTGGACCATGATGTAGGTGATGAGGCCGTCAAGGTTGGAAAAGGGGCCGATCACATTGGGATTAGCATCACGGGAGCCGTCAGCAGGGGGAGCAGAGGGACCTGGGTTGAAGTCCAAACCCAAGGATTTCTTGTTCTTCTTGGCCGAAGCCACAACAAACTGGTAGTTGCGCTTGAAGAGAGATTCGTCACGACACCCGAGTAGTGAGGTGGGATCTGCGTTCTCAGGCCGTGGTCCACGGACCATGCAAGGATAGAAGCCTTGGTCAATGGCTTCAGCTCTGGTCTTGGGTTGAAGGCCTCGATAGAGGATATCACCCCAAGGTATCTTGATGGCATTCTTCTCTGCATATTCTTTCGTCACAAACTTGTACTTGAACCATTCCTCAGGCCAATAGCATCGAATCCATTGGATTCCTGTCTTGTGCTGATGATAAGACTCTTCAGGATCTGTCTTGTAGAGTTCTGCTAGGTCATCAGGCAGATCTTTGGATGTTCCTTCTCTGCGCTGTCTGCCACCCTTCCTTGCTGATTTTTCTGCAGCCATGAACTTCAAACTGAATGGCTTCAATATGTTCAAAGGCTTCAGAGACTTTCGTTTGCTGGTCAAGCAGGAACTGGCTTCGGGAGAATTGATATGATGCTGTAAGTATTCTGCAAATGAATGCAGACTATGAGAACCAAGGGATTCTCCCACGGACATGTACCTCATGATGCAAAGACATTCACTTATATAGGTGAGTTGGTTCCAGATTTGTACCAATCCGTGAATAAGTACAAGTGAGGAATCAAACTAGACAGGAAATCTAAGTGAATTGACTCGGCAGTATGAGATGCAGACAGAATAGATCTAACATTGAATAGGCAGAAACCACTTTTGGTAGACAGGATGAATCTTGAAGATAAAAAAGGTGGTAAAAATAGAGTTATAATTACCGCACGAAGAACTGCTAGATGGGAAGAATAGGAGACCGAGCAGTTCAGCCCACCGTGCCCTAACTTGGCGACGGAGGACACCTTCGGCGACGGCGGAGAGGACGATGTCCGCGGCCGGCGTGAGGACGGTGTCAGAGAAGTCGCGGCAGCTAAGCGCTTCGTCGCCGGCGTCGTCGCGAGCTAGCGGTGGCGCTAGGGTTTTGACGGAGGTGGAGAGGTGGAAGAAGGATTTCTTTACCGCAGGGGACAAGTATTTATAAGTAGGTGAGAGACACAGCGCAATTACGCTGGTGCCCCTGGCGGTTCACATATGAGGGGTACGTGGCAAGCATGCAGCATACTTAGAATTGTCCCACGTTCCCACGCCCGCCAGGCATGTCGGAGAGTTGTTCCGGCTTCTCCGGATTTCAACAATAAAGATAAGTCATTTAAAACAGATTTAATGTTTGTCTCTTTGCCTTCTGCTGACTAGGACGCAGAGAAGACATTCGACAGTTTCAATAGAATGCATATGATTTGGACAGATAGAGTTTGAGATAGGAAGCATAGAGAGGTTAGGGTCCGATCACATTCACTTAGTT
>NC_041389.1:546667240-546685362 GCF_002162155.2 Triticum dicoccoides
TATCAGAAAGCAATCAAATCATCATAGTGTAGAAGATCATGTAGATAAATTGAAACTGAAGACAAACCAAATGCGAAGTCATTGCAATATAACGCCATGAGTGAAACACTTCAAACAGAGAAAGTTGGTGGTGGCGTTACCCACCGTATAGGAAGTATTAGACCCAGACATGGCGCACAATTATCGTGGCGCTCCGAAGTCAAATTCCATGTTAATGTATTCACACTCAGAGTGTAAATCTTCATTGATTGAAGATATACATTACTTTGTGTGTTGCACATCTAAGTCATCAACATGCATAAGTGTTAGGATGTGTGCCTGATCACAGGACATTCGAGGATTCCAAGATATTTAGCTCACACCGTAACTTGCAAAACCTTTTCTCATCCAAGGGCTTCGTGAAGATATCTGCCAGTTGCTCTTCAGTGTTGACGTGCATGATATCTATATCTTTCTTCATAACATGATCTTTGAGAAAGTGATGACGTATTTCAATGTGCTTTGTCTTCGAGTGTTGGACTGGATTGTTGGCTATCTTGATGGCACTTTCGTTGTCGCAGAAGAGAGGCACTTGTTTCAAGTTGATGCCATAATCCTTGAGAGTTTGCTTCATCCATAGAAGCTGAGCACAATAGGATCCAGCAGCAATGTATTCAGATTCAGCAGTTGAGAGTGATACACAGTTCTGCTTCTTTGAAGACCAACAGACAAGTGATCGACCAAGAAAATGACATGTGCCTGATGTAGACTTGCGATCCACCTTGTCACCAGCATAATCAGCATCCGAGAATCCAACCAAATCAAATTTTGAGCCCTTGGGATACCATAATCCGAGTGTTGGGGTGTAAGCCAAATATCGAAGAATTCGCTTCACAGCTAAGTGATGCGATTCCTTTGGTGCCGCTTGGAATCGAGCACACATTCAAACACTAAGCATAATATCTGGCCTAGATGCACATAAATAAAGCAAGGAACCAATCATGGAGCGGTATACCTTTTGATCGAACTCTTTACCATTGTCGTCGGGACCAAGATGGTGTTTGGCTGGCATTGGCGTCGTGTAGCCTTTGCAGTCTTCCATTCCAAACTTCTTCAGACAATCTTTGAGGTATTTTTCTTGAGATATGAAGATGCCATTTCGTTGCTGACGAATTTGAAGACCAAGGAAGAACTTCAGCTCACCCATCATGGACATTTGATATTGCTCTTGCATCATGTACCCAAACTCATCACTGTACTTCTGGTTGGTGCAGCCGAAGATTATGTCATCCACATATATTTGGCACACAAACAGTTCACCATCATATGTCTTCGTGAAGAGTGTGGGATCGAGGGATCCAGGTTTGAAGCCTTTGCTCTTCAGGAAGTCTTTGATTGTATCTTGAGTAGTCATCAACAATGACGAAGCCATAGAGACAGGCAGTTGTTGTGAGGGTGGAGTAGTGAGTAGGTCCAAATAAGTCCATGTGTAACAGCTCGAAGGGTTGAGATGTTGTCATGATTGTCTTCGAGGGGTGCTTTGCCCTTGTCATCTTTCCAGCTTCACAGGCACCACACAGATGATCCTTTTTGAACTTGACATCTTCGATGCCTATGACATGCTTCTTCTTGACAAGTGACTGCAAATTCCTCATGCCAGCATGCCCTAGCCTTCGATGCCAGAGCCAGCATTCTGAAGCTTTTGTGAGAAGACATATGGCAAGCTGTGGACCTGCTGAGAAATCTACCATGTATAGATCATCTTTTCGATACCCTTCAAAGACTAGAGATTTGTCAGATTCCATTAGTACAAGGCAACGATATTTGCCAAATATCACAATCATGTTCAAGTCAGAAAGCATTGAGACAGACATTAAGTTGAAACTAAGGGATTCAACAAGCATCACTTTATCCATGTGTTGATCCTTTGAGATTGCAACTCTACCTAGACCCAATACTTTGCTTTTACCAGTGTCAGCAAATGTAATGTGACTCTTGTCGGATGGACGTAAGGTTGAGTCCATGAGAAGACTTCGATCACCAGTCATATGATTTGTGCATCCACTGTCCATAATCCATTCTAAAGCTTTTGGTGATGTACCCTACAGTGCAGTTAGGAGGATAGGCTTCACAAGAGTGTTGTGAAGCATAAGCATTTGACACATATAGGGACAGTCACAGCTTATATCAAAGTTAGGACATAGTATGACTGATAAGAGATTCAGATTTGAAGTATATAGAATGACACTTTAGCATGCGTCCTAAATGAGTTTTAGGTCCCCAGCAATAGTATCGGACGCCATTGATTGCTAGCTGGAGACCGTTTTCTGCAAAAGAGAGTTAGTTCTTCTTTGCCACCCACATCTTCAGTGGTGGCTTAGAAGCAATGAGTCTTAGTGCAGCATCTGAGAATTTTGGCTTTGAAACCCTAGCAAATAGCCTTGCAGGAGATGAATGATACTCATATGAATAGACAGAAAAGTTCTTAGTCCTATGAACATAGAGGTTCGAAGATACACGCTCATATTCATAAGTCTGAGCATGATTTCCCTGCAAAACATTGGCGTTAGGGTGACTCATGTGAGTCCTATATCTGTATGAAGCCTTTGGGCCACATGAAGCTATAGGTCTGGGGTTTGTCTTCTTCCTTGGTGGTGTCATTACGACATTCACAGGAAGATTCTCAATGTACTGCTTGGGTACCCAGATCTTCTTCATAGGTGGTCCATTCCTGCAGTTAGTACCAATGTACCTGGCAAACACTTCACCATTCTGATTTTGAACAGTTTATAGTTTGCATCAAAAGATTCATCAATGATAATAGGATTAGCACAGGTAAATACAGATAAAGTGGATGGATCCACTGAAGGTTCCTTTGCAGCAACCCAAGTGGTTTTGGGATACTGCTCAGGCTTCCAGTAGGAACCATCAGTATTCATTTTCCTCTCGAACCCAACACCCTCTTTCCTAGGGTTTCGGTTCAGAATCTGCTTTTTGAGGACGTCGCAGAGAGTCTGATGTCCCTTCAAACTCTTGTACATCCCTGTTTCAAGCAATGTCTTCAACATAGCATTTTCATCAGCAACAGCAGTGGTATCCTCCGCAGAGGGGTTAGTAACCACATCAGTAGGTGAAGACAATGAAACAGCAGCAGTAGTGGAACATTCAGCAACAGATGTAGCGTTATCACGCTCAATGCATTTTAGACATGGTGGTTCAAATCCATCCTGAGCGGGACTGATCTGTTGAGCGCGAAGTGACTCATTCTCTGTTTGAAGATCTTCATGAGTCGCTTTCAATTTCTCAAGCTCTTGCTTCCTTTGAAGATAATCATAGGAGAGCTTTTCATATGTGGTTGAGAGCGTCTCATGAAGACTTTCAAGTTCTTGGTACTTAGCATGAAGATTTTTTATGTCTTCTACTAAGGATTGTGAATGTGTCATTTCCGCGTCCAACAGGTCATCACTTTTGTCTAATAGTTTTTGAGCATGTTCCATAGCCCTTTGTTGTTCAGTAGCAATTTTAGCAAGTGTTTTGTAGCTGGGTTTAGATTCACAATCAGAGTCATCTTCACTTGATGTTTGAAAGTAAGCATCGCGTGATTTTACCTTGGCACCGCGTGCCATGAAGCAGTAGGTGGGAGCAGGATTGTCCATGTCATCAGCTTCAGCGTTGGTGTGGAAGTCATTGCCTTCAGTGTTGAAGATGGACTTGGCAACATAGGCTGTGGCTAGAGCCAGACTTGCAACGCCAGGGTCAGACTCCTCTCCAGACTCCACCTCCGCCTCCTCCGAAGCAGACTCCTCCTCTGAATCCATTTCCTTGCCAACAAAAGCACGAGCCTTGCCAGATGAGCTCTTCTTGTATGATGAAGACTTGGAAGAAGACTTTGAGGATTTCTTCTTCTTCTTGTCATCAGAATCATATTCCTTGCTTTTCTTCTTCTTCTCATTGTCCCATTGTGGACACTAAGATATGTAGTGACCAGGTTTCTTGCACTTGTGGTAGGTTCTCTTCTTGTGGTCATGGGTGGAAGCTTCATCATTCTTGGAGCTAGATCGTGAAGACTTTCTGAAGCCCTTCTTCTTGGTGAACCTCTGAAACTTCTTCACAAGCATGGCAAGTTCCTTTCCAATGTCTTCAGGATCATCAGAACCGCAGTCAGATTCTTCTTCAGATGAGGAAATCACTTTTGCCTTCAAGGCACGAGTTCGGCCATAATTGGGACCATAGATATCACTTTTCTCAGAAAGCTGGAACTCATGTGTGTTGAGCCTCTCAAGTATATCAGACGGATTGAGTGTCTTGAAGTCAGGACGTTCTTGTATCATGAGGGCAAGGGTGTCAAAGGAGCTGTCAAGTGATCTCAGCAGTGTCTTGACGATTTCATGCTTGGTGATCTCAGTGGCGCCAAGAGCTTAAAGCTCATTTGTGATGTCAGTGAGGCAATCAAACGTGAGCTGGACATTTTCATTGTCGTTTCTCTTGAAGCGGTTGAAGAGGTTGCGAAGAACACTGATTCTTTGATCTCTCTGGGTTGAGACGCCTTCGTTGACCTTGGATAGCCAGTCCCAGACTAGCTTCGACGTTTCCAGAGCACTCACACGGCCATACTGTCCTTTGGTCAGATGACCACAGATGATGTTCTTTGCAGTAGAGTCCAGTTGAATGAACTTCTTGACATCAGTGGGGGTGACACCTTCACCAATTTTGGGAACGCCATTCTTGACGACATACCAGAGGTCGACATCAATGGCTTCAAGATGCATACGCATCTTATTCATCCAGTAGGGATATTCAGTTCCATCGAACACGGGGCAAGCAGCGGAGACCTTGATTATCCCTGCAGTCGACATAGCTGAAACTCCAGGTGGTTAAACCGAATCACACAGAACAAGGGAGTACCTTGCTCTGATACCAATTGAAGGTGCTACTATCGACTAGAGGGGGGGTGAATAGGCGATTTTTATGTAAGTCTTCAAAACTTGGAAGTTTCGAAGACATACAACAGAAATGACCTAATTATAATGCAGCGGAAGATAAACTACCCAAAGCAAGCCATAGTCAAGTATACAAAGATATTAAAGTACGGGACTAATAGCAGCTAGGTAGTAAGGATCAGAATGGAAGATAGTATGAAGCCAATCAACAGTAGTAGTCAAGCAATGAAGTCAAACAGATACACAGATAGGCAATGACTTCACGAAGACAAACTAAAGTAAGGTTGGGAAGGGATAGAACCAGTTGCTTGTTGAAGACACATGATTTGTTGGACCAGTTCCAGTTGCTGTGACAACTGTACGTCTGGTTAGGGAGGCTGAGATTTAACTCAGAAGACCGTGTCTTCACCTTATTCCCCTTGAGCTAAGGACACCCAGTCCTCGCCCAATCACTCTGGTAAGTCTTCAAGGGAGACTTCCAAACCTTCACAGACTTCGTCCACCGGCAATCCACAATGACTCTTGGATGCTCAGAACGCGACGCCTAACCGGCTGGAGGATTCACAATCCTCAAGTTTAATAAGTCTTCAGGTCACACAGACAGAAAGACTTCAGTGATGCCTAACACTCTTTGGCTCTCGGTGTTTGGGCTTTGTCCTCGCAAGGATTTTTCTCTCTCTCAAATGCGTCGAGGTGGGTTGCTCTCAGACGACAAAAGCCGTGTACAAACTCTGAGCAGCCACCAATTTATGGTGTAGGGGGTGGGGTATTTATAGCCACTAGGCAACCCGACCTGATTTGTCCAAAATGACCCTGGGTCACTAAGGAACTGACACGTGTTCCAACGGTCAGATTTCAAACACACGCGGAAACTTTACTTGGGCTACAAGCAAAGCTGACTCATCCAGCTCTGGATAAGGTTTGCTCTCATTGTCTTCGCTCGAAGACATATGATTTGAGTTGAGCATCACTTCAGTCACTCTGACTTAGTTCACTTGGACCCCACTTAACAGTACGGTGGTTCCTATGACTCAACAAAGAAGAAAAGGAAGCAACGAAACCACACAGTCTTCGCACTCCATAGTCTTCACGCAATGTCTTCTCATGTCATAGTCTTCAATATTAATATCTTCTCATACCACCATCGTCTTCAATGTCTTCATACATTTTTAGGGGTCATCTCCGGTAGGTAAACCGAATCAATGAGGGACACTACCTGCGTTATCCTGCAATTCTCACAAACGCATTAGTCCCTCAACCAACTTTGTCGTCAATACTCCAAAACCAACTAGGGGTGGCACTAGATGCACTGACAGTAGGCTAGCAGTATGCAAATAGCTTCAAGTCTAGCAACAGGAGCAAAGGTTTCATCGAAGTCAATTCCTTCAACTTGAGTATATCCTTGAGCCACAAGACATGCTTTGTTTCTGACGACTTGACCATGCTCATCTTGCTTGTTTCGATATATCCACTTTGTTCCAATAATGTTATGCTTGCGAGGGTCAGGTCGCTTGACGAGTTCCCAGACATTATTCAGTTTGAACTATTGAAGTTCTTCTTGCATGGCTTGAATCCATTCAGGTTCCATAAAAGCTTCAACAACTTTCTTGGGTTCTGATATTGACACAAATGAAAAGTGCCCATAGAAGTTTGCTAGCTGTGTTGCTCTTGATCGAGTGAGCGGACCAGGTGCATTGATGCTGTCAATTATCTTCTCTATTTGAACTTCATTTGCAACACGAGGATGAACAGGACGAAGATTTTGCTCTTGCTGATCATTGTCATCATTGGGAGGATTGTCTTCGGTCTGAGCAGTGTCTTCAGGTTGATTTGGTGCAGAGATGATGAGTTCCTCTTCAGGCTGTGCTTCAGAAGGCATGATTTCACCAGTTCCCATCAGCTTGATAGATTCGCTTGGAGGAGCTTCATCTAGTGTACTTGGCAGAATTTCTCTTTGTGAACCATTGGTTTCATCAAATTTCACATCCATAGTTTCAACGATCTTATAGAGAAAGAGGTTGAAGACTCTGTAGGAGTGTGAGTCCTTTCCATAGCCAAGCATGAAGCCTTCGTGGGCCTTAGGTGCAAATTTTGACTTGTGATGGGGATCCTTGATCCAGCATCTAGCTCCAAATACTCTGAAGTAACTGACGTTTGGCTTCTTGCCAGTAAGGAGCTCATAAGATGTTTTGTTCAGAAGCTTATGGATGTACACACGGTTGATGATGTGACATGCTGTATCAATAGCTTCAGGCCAGAACTTTCTTGGTGTCTTGTACTCATCTAGCATTGTTCGAGCCATCTCAATGAGGGTTCTGTTTTTGCGCTCAACGATGCCATTTTGCTGAGGTGTGTATGGAGCAGAGAACTCATGAGTGATTCCCATTGTATCCAGATACAGATCAAGTCCTGTGTTCTTGAATTCAGTGCCATTATCACTTCTGATATGCTTGATCTTCACGCCATAATTGTTCATTGCTCGATTTGTGAAGCGCCTGAAGACATCTTGCACTGCAGTCTTGTAAAGAATTATATGAACCCATGTGTATCTTGAGTAGTCATCAACAATGACGAAGCCATAGAGACAGGCAGTTGTTGTGAGGGTGGAGTAGTGAGTAGGTCCAAATAAGTCCATGTGTAATAGCTCGAAGGGTTGAGATGTTGTCATGATTGTCTTCGAGGGGTGTTTTGCCCTTGTCATCTTTCCAGCTTCACAGGCACCACACAGATGATCCTTCTTGAACTTGACATCTTCGACACCAATGACATGCTTCTTCTTGACAAGTGAGTGTAAGTTCCTCATGCCAGCATGTCCTAACCTTTGATGCCAGAGCCAGCATTCCGAAGCTTTTGTGAGGAGACATACGGCAAGATGTGGACCTGCTGAGAAATCTACCACATATAGATCATCTTTTCGATACCCTTCAAAGACTAGAGACTTGTCAGATTCCATTAGTACAAGGCAACGATATTTTCCAAATAGCACAATCATGTTTAAGTCACAAAGCATTGAGACAGACATTAAGTTGAACCCAAGGGATTCAACAAGCATCACTTTATCCATGTGCTGATCCCTAGAGATTGCAACTCTACCTAGACCCAATACTTTGCTTTTACCAGTGTCAGCAAATGTGATTTGACTCTTGTCGGATGGGCGTAGGGTTGAGTCCATGAGAAGACTTCGATCACCAGTCATATGATTAGTGCATCCGTTGTCAATAATCCATTCTGAAGCTTTTGGTGACATGCCCTACAGTGCAGTTAGGAGGATAGGCTTCACAAGGTATGTTGTGAAGCATAAGGATTTTATGCATACTAGGATTATCACAGCTTAGATCAAGATTAGAACACACAGTATGACAGTTGAGAGATTCATATATGGAATACATAATAAGTCATTTTATCATGCGTCCCTTTATGTTTTAGGTCCCCAGCAATAATATAGGACGCCATTGATTGCTGGCTGGAGACCACATTCTGCAAAAGAGAGTTAATTCTTCTTCACCACCCACATTTTCAGGGGTAGCTTAGAAGCAATGAGTCTAAGTGCAACATCTGAGTATTTCGGCTTTGAAGCCCTAGCAAATAGCCTTGCAGGAGATGAATGATACTCATGTGAATAAGCAGAAAAGTTCTTAGTTCTATGAACATAGCAGTTTGAAGACACATGCTCATATTCATGAGTCTGAGTATGATTTCCCTGCAACACATTGGCGTTAGGGTGACTCATGTGAGTCCTGTGTTCGTATGAAGCCGTTGGACCATATGATGCCTTTGGTCTGGGGTTTGTCTTCTTCCCTGGTGGTGTCATGATGACATTCACTAGAAGATTCTCAAGGCAGGTTTTGGGAACCCAGATCTTCTTCATAGGAGGTCCATTCCTGCAGTTAGTACCAATATACCTGGCAAACACTTCACCGTTCTGATTTTTGAACAGTTTATAGTTTGCATCAAAGGATTCATCAATGATAATAGGATTAGCACAGGTAAATCCAGATAAAGTGGATGGATCCACTGACGGTTCCTTTGCAGCAACCCATGTGGTTTTGGGATACTGCTCAGGCTTCCAGTAGGAACCATCAGCATTCATTTTCCTCTCGAACCCAACACCCTCTTTCCTAGGGTTTCGGTTCAGAATTTTCTTTTTAAGGACATCGCAGAGTGTCTGATGTCCCTTCAAACTTTTGTACATCCCTGTTTCAAGCAATGTCTTCAGCCTAGCATTTTCATCAGCAATACTAGTGGTATCCTCCGCAGAGGGGTTAGTAGCCACATCAGTAGTTGAAGACAATGAAACAGCAGCAGCAGTGGAACATTCAGCAATAGATGTAGCGTTATCACGCTCGATGCATTTTAAACATGGTGGTTCAAATCCATCCTGAGCGGGACTAATCTGTTGAGCGCGAAGTGACTCATTGTCTTTTTGAAGATCTTCATGAGCCGCTTTCAATTTCTCAAGCTCTTGCTTCCTTTGAAGATAATCATAGGAGAGCTTTTCATATGTGGTTGAGAGCGTCTCATGAAGACTTTCAAGTTCTTGGTACTTAGCATGAAGATTTTTTATGTCTTCTACTAAGGACTGTGAACGTGTCATTTCCGTGTCCAACAGGTCATTGCTTTTGTCTAACACGTTTTGAGTATGTTCCATAGCCCTTTTTTGTTCAGTAGCAATTTTAGCAAGTGTTTTGTAGTTGGGTTTGGATTCGCAATCAGAGTCATCTTCACTTGATGTTTGAAAGTAAGCATCGCGTGATTTTACCTTGGCACCATGTGCCATGAAGCAGTAGGTGGGAGCAGGATCGTCCATGTCATCAGCTTCAGCGTTGGTGTGGAAGTCATTGCCTTCAGTGTTGAAGATGGACTTGGCAACATAGGCTGTGGCTAGAGCCAGACTTGCAACGCCAGGGTCGGACTCCTCTCCAGATTCCACCTCCGCCTCCTCAGAAGCAGACTCCTCCTCTGAATCGATTTCCTTGCCAACAAAGGCACGAGCCTTGCCTGATGAGCTCTTCTTGTGTGATGAAGACTTGGAAGAAGACTTTGAGGATTTCTTATTCTTCTTGTCATCAGAATGATATTCCTTGCTCTTCTTCTTCTTCTTCTAATTGTCCCACTGTGGACACTCAGATATGTAGTGACCAGGTTTCTTGCACTTGTGGCAGGTTCTCTTCTTGTGGTCATGGGTGGAAGCTTCATCATTCTTGGAGCTAGATCATGAAGACTTTCTGAAGCCCTTCTTCTTGGTGAACCTCTGAAACTTCTTCACAAGCATGCCAAGTTCCTTTCCAATGTCTTCAGGATTATCAGAACCGCAGTCAGATTCTTCTTCAGATGAGGAAACCACTTTTTCCTTCAAGGCGCGAGTTCGGCCATAATTGGGACCATAGATATCTCTTTTCTTAGAAAGCTGGAACTCATGTGTGTTGAGCCTCTCAAGTATATCAGACGGATCGAGTGTCTTGAAGTCAGGACGTTCTTGTATCATGAGGGCAAGGGTGTCAAAGGAGTTGTCAAGTGATCTCAGCAGTGTCTTGACGATTTCATGCTTGGTGATCTTAGTGGCGCCAAGAGCTTGAAGCTCATTTGTGATGTCAGTGAGGCGATCAAATGTGAGCTGGACATTTTCATTGTCATTTCTCTTGAAGCGGTTGAAGAGGTTGCGAAGAACACTGATTCTTTGATCTCTCTGGGTTGAGACGCCTTCGTTGACCTTGGATAGCCAGTCCCAGACTAGCTTCGACGTTTCCAGAGCACTCACATGGCCATACTGTCCTTTGGTCAGATGACCACAGATGATGTTCTTTGCAGTAGAGTCCAGTTGAATGAACTTCTTGACATCAGTGGGGGTGACACCTTCACCAGTTTTGGGAACACCATTCTTGATGACATACCAGAGGTCGACATCAATGGCTTCAAGATGCATACGCATCTTATTCTTCCAGTAGGGATATTCAGTTCCATCGAACACGGGGCAAGCAGCGGAGACCTTGATTATCCCTGCAGTCGACATAGCTGAAACTCCAGGTGGTTAAACCGAATCACACAGAACAAGGGATACCTTGCTCTGATACCAATTGAAAGTGCTACTATCGACTAGAGAGGGGGTGAATAAGCGATTTTTATGGAAGTCTTCAAAACTTGGAAGTTTCAAAGACAAACAACAGAAATGACCTAATTGTAATGCAGCAGAAGATAAACTACCCAAAGCAAGCCATAGTCAAGTATACAAAGATATTAAAGTACGGGACTAATAGCAGCTAGGTAGTAAGGATCAGAATGGAAGATAGTATGAAGCCAATCAACAGTAGTAGTCAAGCAATGAAGTCAAACAGATACACAGATAGGCAATGACTTCACGAAGACAAACTAAAGTAAGGTTGGGAAGGGATAGAACCAGTTGCTTGTTGAAGACACAGGATTTGTTGACCAGTTCCAGTTGCTGTGACAACTGTACGTTTGGTTAGGGAGGCTGAGATTTAACTCAGAAGACCGTGTCTTCACCTTATTCCCCTTGAGCTAAGGACACCCCGTCCTCGCCCAATCACTCTGGTAAGTCTTCAAGGGAGACTTCCAAACCTTCACAGACTTTGTTCACCGGCAATCCACAATGACTCTTGGATGCTCAGAACGCGACGCCTAACCGGCTGGAGGATTCACAGTACTCAAGTGTAATAAGTCTTCAGGTCACACAGACAGAAAGACTTCAGTGATGCCTAACACTCTTTGGCTCTGGGTGTTTGGGCTTTGTCCTCGCAAGGATTTTTCTCTCTCTCAAATGCTTTGAGGTGGGTTGCTCTCAAACGACAAAAGCCATGTACACACTCTGAGCAGCCGCCAATTTATGGTGTAGGGGGTGGGCTATTTATAGCCACTAGGCAACCCGACCTGATTTGTCCAAAATGACCCTGGGTCACTAAGGAACTGACACGTGTTCCAACGGTCAAATTTCAAACACACGCGGCAACTTTACTTGGGCTACAAGCAAAGCTGACTCATCCAGCTCTGGATAAGGTTTGCTCTCATTGTCTTCGCTCGAAGACATAGGATTTGAGTTGAGCATCACTTCAGTCACTCTGACTTAGTTCACTTGGACCCCACTTAACAATACGGTGGTTCCTATGACTCAACAAAGAAGAAAAGGAAGCAACGAAACCACACAGTCTTCGCACTCCATAGTCTTCACGCAATGTCTTCTCATGTCATAGTCTTCAATATGAATATCTTCTCATACCACCATTGTCTTCAATGTCTTCATACATTTTTAGGGGTCATCTCCGGTAGGTAAACCGAATCAATGAGGGACACTACCTGCGTTATCCTGCAATTCTCACAAACGCATTAGTCCCTCAACCAACTTTGTCATCAATACTCCAAAACCAACTAGGGGTGGGACTAGATGCACTTACACATGCCCATCATCCAGAGGGGGCAAATCAGCAGTGGGGGCCGGCCCAAGCATATCCTCAGGAATCGGGGACTCAAGCTCAAAGGTGAGTCGCCTCCCCTTTCCCAAAGCGCCGAAGTAGAAAACCAGGGACAATCCATCAATCTCAGCCGGAGCGGGGCAGAGGATCTCAATGCGGGCGGGGCCATCACCCTCGAAATACGCTGGGTTAGCGGTCACCAGCTTGCCCACCGGCTCAGAGATAGCCTTGAGGATGTGGACAAGTTTGCCACCCCTCGGCGCCGCCCTGCCACCCCGGGGCAAGCCGTAGACGAGGACCCACACCTTTTCCATAGGAGGCACAGGGTCAGGCTCCGCATCCGCGGCCCGAACGGAGATCATGAGCTTATTGATGGGGCATTGGATGAAGTCATGGGAGCACACACGGAGCAGCTCGGTAGAGGGGAAGGGGACCGAGAAGACAAGAGGCGCCGTCTCGGTCACCTCCCAAGTGAAGTCGAAGCCACGAAAGTCGCCGATGTAAGCGGCAAGCTCGGCCCGGATGAGGTCAGCCGATACCACCACCCCAGTAGGCAGATCATGCTCGGGGGCGAGAGTGGCTGTCGCCAAGTGCGGCCGCACCGCCTCCTCCTCAATCGCAGCATCCACGCAGTAAAAGCCGCCACCTTCGGTCCCATACCTGAGGTAGGCCAGGGTCGCGGGCCATCGGGGGGAGGGGGGCTCACTCTCGGACCGGAAGTGCCCCGTGCAACCACAGTTGAGGCACATCGTCTCGTCACGGGACCTGGTGTGGCCAACATGAGGGGTGGGAACTGCCGGAGCCGCCTGCTCCAACATCCCCACCGGAGAGGATCTATCAATGACCCCGGAGCCCTTCTTCTTCTTATGCTTCTTCTTCTTCTTTGTTTGAGCAACCGCACCATAAGCGTCAAGGGGCCGCCGCGGGGAGGCCTGCCGCTCAAAGCGGGCATCTGCCCGACGTCCCTCGGGACCATCATCACAGGACGCACGCCGGTCCTCCCGGCGGCCGAGAGCAGGCGACCGCGCATGGCTGGGTTCGACCGCACGACACTTACCCCGCTCGGAAGAGGCACCCCTCGAGCCAGACGCCTCACCACGCCCCGAACCGTGGCGGCGCCAGTCCCCGTCGGACGCACGAGGCGCCTCCTGGCGAGCAGCGGCCGGCCGGGCGAGGGGCCCCTCCTGCTGGCGAGCCACGGGCGGGGGCCGGGAGACCAGCTCTGACCGGGGGGAGACCTCTCGAAGTGGCCGAGAGCGCGGCGGGTCATGGGAGCCCCCACGGGAGTCCAGGAGCGGTCCCTGTGTGCCGCGCGCGGACGAGTCCTTCCGGGCGCGGGATCCCCCACCATTCCGAGCCTCAAGGTCACGCCGGAGGGAAGCCTCCCTGGCCTCGTCTTCAGCCCGCCGGCGAGCGGTTTCTTAGCCCCGGAGATCGCCCGGCGACCCAGCCAGCGGGAGGCGGGATCACGAGCCAGGTCACGTGGTGGGGGAGGCCGGCGGAGGGAGGTGCCGGAGTAAGTCTCCGGCGCGCGGTCCCGGCGAGGAGCAGCCTGCGAGTCCGGGCGGCCTCCCGTCGCGGGAAAGGGCCGCTTCGGCCACGGCTGGCCGTCGCCCTGTTCCCTGGCCATGAGGGCCTCAAGGTAGGACCGGGAAGAGGGTGCGCAGGTGGAGGGCGGAAAGATAGAGGGAAGCACGGGAGCGGGCGGCGCAGCCGGCGTCGTCGGAGTGGGGGCAAGCACTGGAACGAAGGAAGGCGGCGGAGCGGGGGTATATCAAAGGTCTGCTACCCGCCACCTGCTATTCTATTGTTCCCTCAAGACCTCTGCATCTTGGTCCTCAGACCTGAATGGCTTCGGGGCAGCCACGGCGCTCTAACACGCCCCCTAGGATGCCGGAACACTTCCTTCAGATTTACGGTCAACTCTGCCGAATGAATGGCCATAGCCAGGCTGGCGTGCTGTAAAGTAAATAAAACAGATGGTGAAGATTCCACTCTACACCATTCTCCTCGCTGAACAAGAGTGCTCTCCCCATTTGTTTCCATTTGAAACAGTTGGGCGGCACGCCTGCATGTCATAGGATACGGTCTATTAATTTCACACACGTTCTTTAATCCTCAAGTCACTTTACCAAAGAACAGAGCAATAACACAAGAGAAGAAATAACTAACTAATTAAGGTAGTTGCTTAAAAAGTTTGCATGCAGTCTATCCGTGCATACACTTCATAGTGTAGGTACTCGAGAACTTGATTGGAGAGTCTATTGGAATATCATACACTAGTATCATGCATATATCATCACTAGTAGAAAACAGGGCATTTGTCCCGGTTCGTAAGGGACCGGGACAAAAAGGTCGGTACTAATGCCCTCCCCCTTTAGTCCCGGTTCTTACACGAACCGGGACAGCTCCACGTGGCCACTGCGGGCAGCCCAGGCAAGGGGGCCTTTGGTCCCGGTTGGTGACATTAACCGAGACAAAAGGCTTCCACGCGTCAGCAGCTGACTGGAGCTGAGGTTTTTTTTTTTAAAAAAGTGGCTGGTTTAGGGGTTTTGGGGGTTAATTTAGGTTGTTATTAGCTAGCTAATAGAGAGAAATGTCCTCTCTTATATCTTCGTCCTCGGTTTACCAACGTTACTGCTATGTTCATTTCACTCACTGATATATAATAATTCATGCATGCTCGCATCATACATCATCATATATAATAACGAGTCCTACTAATCATGCATCATCATACAACTTCTACTCGTTATTAATAACAAGTCATATGATCATCATCCTCATAGTCATCGAAACCAACCCTACATAATTGTTCTTAGCACATGATCATCAGTATCAGGTAGGACCTAAACATCCTTAAGGTAAAATAGCATAAAACAATATAGACCCTGACTCTCCATTATGAAGAATGGAGATCATCCTGTCTCCAATTCTTGCGCTTCGCTTCCTTTTGCTTCCAAGAAGCTCCTTACGACTGTCCATACATTTTTTTCCATTTTTTGATTTTCATGTTTCCACTTCTTTTAGAAATCCGGTATGGACAGTTGAGATTCGTAGGACGACCTGGTTGTATGTTCAAAACATCAAGGCGACCGTGCGTATACATCAGATGAGGCACACAATCATTCGGGATTATCTGTTGAAAAACATAGTAATAACTTCGTAGTTAGCAATGATGTACTAGTTTTAGAAGTATGCAAAAAGATGCACGGATGTCGTAATAGTAAATATCTTACCAGAGTATCTCCATGGTAGTTACCATAGTTCAACACGTGCACTAGTGGCACGTATTGACCATAATGTTGAGGAGTTTGATTGTAGATATTGTAATTCTCAAGATCAGTACAAAATGCGATCAGATGATTTTTCTCATTATAAGTTAATTCGGAGCCATCGGTATAGTGGGTTTTGTTTACCATCTTCCGCACATTTTTTTAAGAATGAAAATAAGCTGTCAATGAAAATGAGCTGTCAACTATTTTGAAATGAACAATATAAATTACTTAATAACTATGTTCGAGAAGCTCACATGGGGGAAGAATTAGAAGTGTATCCACAAGGACCCAAATGTCCATATTGTCTTGCTCGATTGTAGGATCACCAAGATTCATGGTGACAAGCATACCCTCATCAAAACCATACATCTTGCAAAGTGCTTCCCAATTTTTGCAACCAAAATGGGTTACACTCTCAGCATTGTGCATCTTTACTTCAAAATCAGACCATGATGGGTCCTTAGGTGAATTTTTTTGGTTTCCATACTTTCATGGTCTTCAAAACTCATCCTCTCCAAGACATAGCGTCTTGCATACCATGGGATAAGCTAGTTGAATTGGAAAAGATGAAAAATACACGTTAAAATAGTTGAAGTCGTGCTTAATTACGAAAAAAACTATTGTCGTCATTGCGTACCGTATGAACATCGAAGATCTCCTCGAGCTTAATGCTGAAGTGCCGATCTTCGTCCAGCTCAAGGAACCTGTCGCACATACCTCGGTCGTCGTGGCACCAGTCGCACTCCGCTGGGCGGTTTTCGTCGTCCGAGTATGACATTTCCGGCCTATGTTCATAATTCAAATGTTAAACTTGTACAATTAAATATATGTACTAAAAAACCTAAATTAGATCATTATTATTAATCACGGGTTGACTATCGGTAATGGTATTGCTCCTCCTTTCATTCTCGAGTGCATTATTATACCAAATTGTCTAGCACATGGGAATGAATGAGAAGCTACCCCCACGACGGCGTGGATGATGGAGGGGGCTCCTAGATTTTTGCATAGAGTGCTCTTCAATTATAAGCAAAAGTACATGCATTCAATTATAACCAAAATCGTAAAATAATGTAGTATTCAAATTAGCATGCATTCAATTATAACCAAAAGTACATCATCTCTTGTGTCCGTACATCATCGAATATTATCACTAATACTCCTCGAATACTATCATACATATAGCATCGCTAATACAGCTAGAAACGTAGTGCCCGACGGGTATCGTCGCGGGCGGTGGACACCCAAAGATAAGGAACCATCATAGGATCATAGCTCCAGTGAGATCCCTGAAGAACCTGCCAGGTATTGTCGAACCTGCCCTCCAACGCAACCATGTAGCGACGGACGTGCTCGTCCTCCTCGCTGACACGGTGACGTACCACCTCCGCGGTGTCCGGAAGCCTCGGCATCGTCACTGGCCCATGTGACTGCCACCAAACAAGGATCGGGTCAACAACGGGCTGCCTCCTCACCAACCTACGGCCCCCGGAAGGTAGCATCTCCCAATACCAGCCCGGCGGAGCCCAGTCCCGGACATGGCCCTGATCAAGCAGGCCTCCACCGCCGAGTCAACGACGAGGATGCGGGATAGGCATCGTCGACGTTGATGCGGGAACTACTTGTATATATAGTAAAATAAAGTAGTTTTATTAATTAAATCAAGTAGTTCAACTATACTAAGCACTTACTATAAATAAATAAAGTGGTACTTACTAAAAATAAACTACTTCTATATATAGTAAAATAAAGTAGTTTATTAAATCAACTAGCAAGTTCAACTATATATTAAGCACTTCCTATAAATAAAATAAAGTAGTATTTACTAAAAATAAACTAGTTTAACTATAGTTCTATTATTTTTCTAACGAATTATATTAAACACTTTCTCTTCTTATTTTCCTTTTTCCTCTATTCTAAATATGAACATATTCATAAATGACTTCGATCATGCACAATTTTCCTATACATACACAATATGAACATATACATAAATTGACAAATAAAATTCTATGAACAAAAAAATCATTAAAATTCTATGAACAAAATTACAACAGAAAAAATCATAAAAATTCTAGGAACAGAAAAAAATCATAAAAAATTGACATATTCGATCTTTGCATATATATGAACATACAAACATGCATATTCAACAACTATATCACCAAAAGAAAAATCTATTAACAGAAAAAAAATCTAATACAATATGGACAAATTACACAATATGAAAAAAAAAATCTAACAGAAAAATCTATGAACTACACATCTAAATTACTACACATCTAACAAAAAAATCTTTGAACTACAAAAAAATCTAACAAAAAAATCTAAGAAAATCTAACTCAATTAACTACACATCTAAATTATACTAAATTAACTATTACATCAAATTAAATTAGCAAAATGTTTGCTCACAGGATGGCGACGGCGTGAGGGGCGCGGCGAGGGCGACGGGCAGGGGACGGCGATGGTGCATGAGGGGCGGCGCGGCGACGGTCGAC